>NW_015505863.1:466846-515384 GCF_001515645.1 Sinocyclocheilus grahami | reverse complement strand
CGCTTCATTGCACACGATGGTGATGCTTCAAGCATATCAGGCTGACCGGCTGAAGGACCGGGATAGAAGTCCAGGTCTGAGCCCGAACATCCCAGGGGTCCTAGCCCGTCTCAGTTTTGAGGATCAGAGACTGGCTCAGAAGGCTAAGGCTCACACTCCTCCCCCGCCTGCGGGTAGGGGTAGGAAGTATCGCGGGTCAAAGGAAGGCGAGTAAAAAACATAAGGGATGTGATCCAGACTGTCAGTGCTTTTGTCTGGATCAGAGTGATACCTCAGTATCTACTCATTTCCTTCGGGGGTCTTACATCTGCCCTTATCTTCACCTTCCTAATTCCCCTGTAACCACCATCTCTCCACCTGAGGAGGTGGTTAGGTGGGAAATTTCCTGCATTATATTCTCCTATACTGGACCTATTAGGTTTGGTTGGTTCTATGGCTTCATAGTGACCATCTTACTGATGGTCCGGTCTAGAGGCTTCTTCGGACAGAGCTCCGATGCGGGAACCATGGTGGGTGAGTACGATCCATGTCTAATATATGTATATATGAATATATATATATGTGTATCTAACGAGACTGGTGGTTGTGTGTAAAAATAACCCTTCTGCTAGTTTACTTTGCGGTGTTTCCCGGGACCTGTGTGATTCTGTTGCTTTTCTAGGGTAGGTCCTCGATGAGCACCCCCTCTGCTGGGTTCAGAAACCGGGTGCTCGACTTGCAGTGCGTATTTCACTCGTCGATTTATACTATAGTCGCACCGGTAGTGACGTCATGGCTGTCGCCGGCCAACGAGTTGGTGTTTTTTCAATGTATGCTTCAGACACGGGTCACGACGAGGCGTTCCCCATAGCGACCCCTAGAGGACGCAGTGTCTCGTTCCCTACTCAGGGAACCATGGTTACATAAGTAACCCGAAACATTTTTGACAGTTTGCTTCATGCAAATTTTACTTTGATGCAGAGTTTAACCAATAGGGGGCATTCACTGCACGTGCTGACTGAACCAGCAAATAACGCTGTTTTTAAAAGATAAGCGCGAGCGGGAGCAGCAGTTCAACTTCCCAACAAAATGTGTCTGCAGACGACTTGGTACCTAAATGAAAAAGCACCGCATATGTTTGGAATTATTTTGGATTTCGACGTTCTGATATACTTCAAAAGGCAAGTACTTTGTAAAACCTGCCGAACGTCTGTGTCGAACTCGCGAGGCAACACAACCAATGTGTATCCGCACCTGCAGAAGTATCACAGACAAATCTATGATGAATGCATGGCCAAAAGGCCAATATATGTATAGAAAGCCTGAAATGTCTACCTTTAAACTAATTAAGTCACGTCCAAAACAAATATTCTCTGTTAAAGTAATCCGTATGAAAAATACGCAATGTCCAGTTTTCCCATCTCAACTCATAATATCTAATGCGGTCATGCCCACGAGCCGATCACCCTTTTCAGATTCTAAACATCCACGTGAGACACGCGCGCATGTAAACGCCCACATCGCCTCCGCGTAAACAAACAAGTTCATCCCGGCTACTTTTTGTTTCTGGAAGAAGATGCGCTGAGAGAAATAACACTATCTCTCAGGTGTGAATCACTAAATATTCATGGCCATTGTCACTCCGTCGCATAAGGGCATTCTATCACAAAACATGTTTTACAAATGTTAAATCAATACATTGTTTTCTGTAAATAAGTGAACAGGATAATTTTCACATCATTTTGTGATCATCATGTCTACCACATTCTCAAAAGTCTTGTGAACAAACGTTCTGTATGTGTTTTATGGCCTTATTTCAGTGACTTCAAAAAAATTTGTTTTTCACTAACCATGCATAAACATTTGTACTTTCATGCTGCTCACAAATTATTGTAGCCCAATTTGTGCTTAATACAGTGTTATCAGACTTTAGCCATTAAAAAAATTAAGATACTGACAAAAAACAAATGTCAGGACATGCCAAAACTTCTCCAGGGCCCCAAAACACCCTCAGACCCCAGAGGGTTAAATGGCAAAAACTTTTGCTGTCATTGTTTCAGCCTTAATGTAGGTGATGGTCAGTGTTTTACTGATGTAGAATTGTTTACAGTATGTTTGGGTTCTTAAAAGTTTAATATTTTATATATAATTGTTAATTTAACTTTAATTAAGATACTGTAGTTATTTTTTAATTTGTCATGACAGATGTTTGCATCATGACAGCTTTATTAAAAAAAATGGCCACAATGTTTAAGAGGTTTTAAATAAACAGTAGCATAGTTTGTGATAATACTTGGTATTTCTTTGGTGCTGTTAAAACCACCACAACAAACCTGTAGCTCTTTTATGAAATAGTAATAAATCGCATTTTAAAAATCGCAAATCGCAGTTTTGATCAGAAAAATCGCAATTAGATTTTTTCTCCAAATCGTGCAGCCCTAACTGAAATCACTATGGCTTACTGTGATTATCACAATGGCTGCTTTTTAATTAAATAAATATATGCAATGTGTCCTAAGTGCAGCACTGTGTTCCTTTACACACAAGCAGCTCATGATCCTGTGCTTTCAGTGTCTCAAAGTGGCAGTAAATGCTGCTCCACACAAATTCATCTCTGCATTTGGGACCCTCATAACATGAATTAGGGAATGCAACATGTGCCAACCATGTTCCCAAACTTATAATGAGAGGCCCGCTTATAAACCAGCTGTTGTCAACAAAGAGAAGCTTAAAGGGCTCCTTGCACCAAAATAAAAGCTAGATGGTTTAACATTAGAAAATAAAGAAATCAAGAAATTTTGAAAAAGTAATATTTTATATTTCAATATGTTTATTTAGCAGTAGTTGTAGTAGTGGTAGTAATAATAATGATAATTGCTTCTATTGTCCTAATTTGTAAGTCACTTTGGATAAAAGCATCTGCTAAATTATTAAATGTAAATGTAAATATAAATAATAATAATAATAATAATAATAATAATAGGTATTATTATTATTTTATAGTTATACTATCACTTCCACCACAGCAATCCTGAAGCTTTTAAAAAAATGCTATTAGCCTTTTTCCGTAAATTGTGAAGCCCTAACTGTGCATGAAATAATGTCATTTTTAAAAGCTGAAAGCCAGATCTAGGTGGTAAAATTGGCTCTGTACCAGCCCCTAAAACTTTTAGGTCTTGAACCAGAAACTCAATTTAAAAAAAGAAAAAAAAAGTGCCTGTTTACCTGCTGTAGGGCTCTCTGAATGTCGATGCCTTGGCCCCAGGGTGCAGGAGGGTTAGCCAGACACTCTCCTGCATTCCCCCTGCGAGAGATATCAATGTGCTGCTTTCTCAGGTTCTGGAAGGCAGTGGCCATGACAGTCACCCCGTCATATGTGAGTGCTCCAGTGTACTGAGATGTTCCACAGACACATTCCAAATGAAAAGTAAGAGGAAAAGGATAAAAGGATTTATTCACAACCTTAGGCTTTCACTTGCCCTGCTGAAAAGACCAGCATAGAGGGTCTCCAGCATACATAGATGTGTTTCTTGCTAGTTTAAGTAGCAAGATTTAATTCATCAACCATCTTCACCTCTTGAATGCATTACCCAGGCAGGATCAAAATGGAAATTCAAGGTCTTTTCAGCAAGGCACACACCTTTTTAAGTCTATCATGAGAGCATTTAAAATCATATTTTTTTGACTAAGACCTTGGTTTACCTTGAGTCTCCTTTTGGGACTTTTCAAGTCTTTACTGTCAAACTCCAGCCAGTGCTGTATTGTCCTGCTGACAGTAGGGTTTGTGTAGTTCATGAGCTGGAAGCCTGTCACATTGGCACCTCCCTTCCTGAACTCTGTGAGATTAAGATCCAGAAATCCCTGAAGGCAAACACATCAAAATCTCTAATTATTCATTCATCTTTCGATTCTGCTTTGATACACAGACCAACATTTAACATAGCTAGTTTCAGGACTTTGTGCACTCTAATGCAAAAGGAAAAAGCAAATGTAATAATTTTTAATATCAGAATTGTGTAAGATTTCAGGGTAATAAAATTAGTTCAAAATCTATTACACTTTCTATTGAAGCAATAAGTTAAATTTAACAGAAAATAGTATTCAGTCAAATAGAATATTACTGAAATAAATTTACTTTTCCACGACATTCTAATTTATTGAGATGCACCTGTAAACCCATAATTAAAGTCAGAACACATAATTTAGACATAATTACATCTTCTTAGTTTAGCTAGATCTTAGAAAAATACCCATTAGAAACAAGGCTTTATGGCACAGTTATGGTTAGAGTTATCAATATAATGTGGTTACATCATGAGAGTCAGTGTTAGAGCTAATGATACAGTCACATGCATAGACATACATAGATATGCATGCTGGGTAAATATCGCTGTGTGATAACAGCTAATTGTACTGTATCTGTGTTTATGTGTATGTTTGCTCATCTGGGTGACCGACCCATGTGGCGATGAACCCCAGGGGACAAGGTATTGCATCCTTGCTGCTTTCATCATAATTGGTTATGGGATGACATCTTTTCTCATCATCGCTGAATTGGAGTATGTACTTGTCTTGTTGGGAGGATTTTCTTTTTACCCATCACAGAACCCAATTGTATATTTACCATGCTTCCTATGAAGTCACAGTTCATGAGTGCTGCATTACAGTTTATTTAGTTGCCTTTCTGAACAACTATTATTTTGTAATATTAAGATATTAAAGGGGTCATATGATGCGATTTCAAGTTTTCCTTTCTCTTTGGAGTGTTACAAGCTGATTGTGCATAGATAAGATCCCTGAAGTTGCAAAGACTAAAGTCCCAAAACCAAAGAGATATTCTTTATCAAAGTTAAGACTCTGCCACGCCCCCCTAAAACGGCTCGTTCTAACACGCCCCCACATATCTACCTCACTATGTGGAAAAATTTGCATAATGCCGCCCAAATGTTCAGGATCACTTAAAAATGAAAGGCAGGTGTCTTTGATTAGAGTTGGAGCTAAACTTTGCAGGACAGTCGATCGGCAGGAGCAGGGTTGGGCACCCCTGTTTTAAGTATTTGCTATTGACTGTTCAAATGCGGAGTTTTGCGCATCGTGTGTGTGTGTGCGCTAGTGAGCGTGAGAGAGAGAGAGAGAGAGAGAGAGAGAGCCAGAGAGAGAGCGAGAGAGCGAGAGAGAGAGCGCGAGAGAGAGCGCGAGAGAGAGAGAGACACATCACAGTGGAGGCAGCTGTCTTAACCGTGGCTTGTGTACTGAAAACACATACCAGCTTCATCACTGTGTCTGTCACGCGACTCTGTTCCCCTTTCGGGCTCTGTCTTTACATTTATTTTGAAAGATGAAGCTTGCGATTATGGTAAGGGGCGTTACATTTCCGACGAGTGCTTGCGGTGTTCGGCCAATCAAAATGCACTGGGTCAGCTCCCCAATCAGAGCAGACTGCGCTTGTCGGAAGGAGGGACTTTGTCAAAAATGAAGCGTTTGAGAGAGGTGGGGCATAGAGGACCGACAATAATGTACAGTATTTGAAAAATAATGTGTTTTTTGAACATTAAAGCATGTCAGCATATTCGGTTACACCAAATACACAAAATAATGATCTTTAAAAAAAGCATCATATGACCCCGTTAAAACCATCCTGAAAAAAATAGAAACTAAAAAAAATTAAATAAAATAATAAAAATATTAAAATAAAATATTATAAACTACCATAGTCCTGACCTAAGTGCCATAGGGAAGATCTGAGAAGTATAGCCATAGAGTGAAAAAAAAAAATTATCATAATGTTATAATCATAATGAGATTCATTTAAAATGCTTCCTTTGATGTCATAGTTCATGAACACAGTTTCTTCAGCTTCTTCAGTCAGCCAATTATGTTTTCTGAGCAACCATTATTTTGTTACCAGTATTTGAAAAATAATGTGTTTTTTGAACATTAAAGCATGTCAGCATATTCGGTTACACCAAATACACAAAATAATGATCTTTAAAAAAAGCATCATATGACCCCGTTAAAACCATCCTGAAAAAAATAGAAACTAAAAAAAATTAAATAAAATAATAAAAATATTAAAATAAAATATTATAAACTACCATAGTCCTGACCTAAGTGCCATAGGGAAGATCTGAGAAGTATAGCCATAGAGTGAAAAAAAAATTATCATAATGTTATAATCATAATGAGATTCATTTAAAATGCTTCCTTTGATGTCATAGTTCATGAACACAGTTTCTTCAGCTTCTTCAGTCAGCCAATTATGTTTTCTGAGCAACCATTATTTTGTTACTCTACTGAACTGCTTAATGCATTGGCAGACCTAAAATATTAAAACCATCCTGAACAATTAAAAAACTAGAAATAGAAAATCTAAATTCTAAACATATCAGGAATATTACATTCTAAACTTCCATAGACAATCTAGGAAAGATCTGAAAAGTATGGTAATAGAGTGAAAAATAAATAAAACAAATTCTAAAATTAAAATAAATAAATAATTAAATTCAAAATCATATCATAAGATGAATTTACAATGCTTCTTGTGTCACAGTCTATGAGTGCTTTATTAGTAGTATATTATCTAATCAAATCAAATAATAAAAGTGACATGATTCACCCAGTAGTCCTATTTGTTGAAAGGTGTACATGTTATAATGGTTGCTATGCCCCTGCCACACACTCCCACTCACAAGGATGCAAAAAAGAAAAGGATCTCATGCCTTCAAGAAAGGGTACAAATGCTAATTCTGTCAGCTCAGAGGGTAATCTGCAATCTCTCTGCATTGTGTCACATTTAAAAGCATGCACACTCCCCAGTCACATAGAAAAACGGAGAAAAAGTAGCCAAGCAATGTAAAACACCACCATCAATTCGTCCGAGTGCTCCCTTGCGATTCTAGTCAATGTTCAAGAGGTTAACCGACAATACATCTTAAGTAGCCTCTAGGCTCATAGTTCATTCATGCAGACCAAAGAGGACTGAAGGATACAGGATTCTTCACTTACCAGGTTTGCTACTATGTAATGGTAGTTCTTCAAGTTCTTTTTTTGTGCCGCAATCTGAAAGACAAATGCAACACACATGAGAGCATTAAAGCACAACCCTCTCCCTTGCTGTCAACTATAGGCAGGCCTCTTTCATTTGATGCCAATTAAAGTATCATTTTTAGCCTGGCTCTCTAAATAGCAATGAATAGGTCCCATCATTCAGGACTTAATTGCACACCCTCCCAAGCTCACTGAGTGTGGAATATCTGTGATCAGAAGGGGCAGTCGGAACTACACGAGATTGAAGGGAGGAAAGAAGGATTTGGCATCTGTCACCATAGGAAGTCCAATTATAGGACTTAATGACTACACGTGCACGAAGACCGCAGGAACACCTGTGAACAGCAGCGGGCCTCTGGAAGCACACCGTCAGGGTTAATTGTATCAGATGCTGATTTCTGATCATTGGGTTTGGCAACGTTTCTTTGAGATCTTGTCTGGATGGTGAATAGTGAGAAAAGTAATTGCCTTGGTGTGCCTGAAGGAGGAATTCATTGTTTCTCAATTCTCAGATGGGAAAGACATGACATAACTTTAAAGTGTACTGAAAAATTATCTGCTATCCAATAAGACATGTAATGTTCCATAATGAAGTCAACATAAAATTTCTAAAAATGACAAAAAGTCAGATGTCCCAGAGCAACTTATTTAGTGTCTATAGGCCATTAAGTTAAGAGAATACACTGTGAATTATGAAATATAAATACAGGGCTTTAACAATACTTAGAATCCCTCTAGAAACTAAGAAATTAATTGGGGATACTGCGGAAGCAATAAATGATTAATAGAGGTATAAATTTGTGTAGGTTTTTTATGTTAAAAATAATTAAGTGTTTTGCAACAGTACTAATTGTTAAGACCAAATGAAACTCCACAGATAGCAAAGTTCCCACCCTTTTGATAATGAATTTCGATCACATTTGCTTGTGGCATTTGCCAGTTGCTTATGATTACTAAATAAGCAATTGATATTATTTTAGTGAAAATGGCTGGGAAGGATTTCAATTTGTATGTCAGTACTGAATTCATAGACTGTAAAATGTAAATACGCATGCAAATGGGCATACTGATGGTCATGCTTGCTTGAGGGCAGATTTCACAAAGAACAATATCTTGCCAATTGAGTATTTTAAAGAAGAATTTTAGAATTTTTAATGTTATAAATAATTAAATATATTATTTATATATAGTCATTAAATTGTGATTTCCAGGCCTGGAAACAACAATTTAATGACTATTGGAATGCTGAGCTTAATACTCTCAGCTCTGTGTAATCATTTTCCAGTCCATTCCACTTAATTCCACATATTTTCCCTTAAAATCCATGCAGAAAATGTGAACATTTTGTCTGGGCCAACCACCTGGTTATGGGTTCACACAGTCAAATACATGCACTATACACATAATATAAAAAAATTAAACATGTTCTTAATCATAGCAACGTATGAAGTATTTACCAAATTTAAGATGGAGTTGAGTCTCTCCAGCTCACAGTCCAGAATGACCCTGTACTCCTTCTTCTTATCCAGATCTTGGATGGTTTTCAAGAACGCTACCTCTGTCAGGGTGTCAAAGTTTATGGATGTCACCTGCCAGGTCTTCTCAGCAGCAGTGTCCAAGATCTTTTGCAGCACCGTCAGACCTTCAAAAAGAAAAAGAAATGTCCCAGTAAGAAGACTCGTATGGCTATAATTGAATATTCATAATAGGCAGCTGCTTGCATGGATACACATTTGTTTCAGCACAATATGTTGAAGCATCTGTACCTCTTCAAAACATCAGTATTTTAAGACAGTGATGCAACTCTGTGAATATCACTTTAGTGATGTACTGTAACATTCTGGGAAGTAAAGTCTTGATTTAAAAAACAAAACAAAACACATGCTCTGTTGAGTCACGTACTCCTGAGGAGAAGCTCTGTCTCCAAATTCAGCAGGGGGTCTCCACTGTTCTGCACCAGCTCTAATCAACATCTGCTTTCATATCACTTAGAATCTCCTGCTTAGAATTATGGACAGCTAAACGCTGAACTTCAAATGTTCCTCTTTTCTTCAGCTTAGGGAAAATTCTGGGGTTTTTTCAAGTTGGAGGAGGACAAGTTGAGACGCGTTTGAAGTTGTTTAGTCTGGACATATTTTTAAAAAAAAAGAGCAATAATGGTTAAATTAAATATTTGGATATGCAACTTTTTTTTTTTCACTAAACAGTGCTCTTCCGTTACTTCTAGCTTGCTTACATATGCTTCTCAGCATCATATTCTCTGATTTTTTCTTTTTCCACCAGTGCTTATTATCTTTTCAAAGAAAACAGAACCTCACGTTAAGGAACTGCCTTTTGTAATCCGGTAGATCAAAAGCCACTACCAGCAATTGTATGAACTGTATAGCTATGCTTTGGTCATGTGATGGTTTCTTGCATATGGAGAGAAACTAATAAAAGAAAGAACGGTTGATTGTTCTTCAAACAGGAACTATCTGCCGACACTGACAGCTTGTTTCCTGTTTAGCAGACGCACTGATATAATTAGTTTAATGAAAGATGGTTCACTCCTCAGTAGCATCTGTATTTTTAAGGTGATTTCCTAGCCTCCTATGATCTATTGACTATGAATTGAATGTAGTTAAGCAAATTCATTTATTTGACCATTACCTGGGTCAATGAAAAAGTCTACCAGATAGAGAAAAGGAAAAATCGTTACACGTGTCAAGCTTTCAAGTTTTTGCATTCATGTTGGTTTTATATGGTTTTGTTAAAGGGGTCCTATTATGCTTTTTCCCTTTTTCAACTTTAGTTAGTCTGTAATGTTGCTGTTTGAGCATAAAAAAGTTCTGCAAAGTTACAAAGCTCAAAGTCCAATTCAAAAGGAGATATTTTATTTAACAGAAATCACTTTTCAAAAACTACAACGAACGACTCGTTTGGACTACAATGCATATTTTCCGGGATTTGTGATATCACAAATATCGACGAATGGGACGAGACCTGGTTGAGCTGCACTAGAGAAGGCAACGAGTGTTATCACGTCGAAGACATGCTAGCTTTCCCAAGTCAGACGAACTTGGAGTGGTTACAATCATCCGGGTTTAAATCGCGCTCAAATTGATTTGAGTTTGACGCAATATTTACACTGAAGCTGGCATGTGGCTATAAGGGGCGTGACATTTCCCGACCAGGCGCCGAGTGCTGCCAATCACAACACACTGGCCCAGCTAACCAATCACAGCACATTTCGTATTTCAGAAGGCAGGCCTTCATTTGATACAGGAACTATTCGAGCCGTTCATGCCAGACTGGGGAGAGAGGTGTTGTAATGTAAAATATGTGAAAAATAATGTGTTTTTCGAACAACCTAGTATGAGAGCCTGTTCTAGTACACCCTCAAAACTAAATCAAGACTTTGTAAAAGAGCATAATAGGACCCCTTTAAATATGTATACCATTTTTGACAAAAGTTTACATTTATGTGAACCTTAATGGCATAAGCATCAAGCAAAAAGTAAATAATACTTGATTAATGATTACTTAAAGAAAAAATATTATAAAAAATAAATAGTTTAAATAAAAGTTTAAAGTGAAAATATCACTACATGGCTTGATTTGGCACAAATTGGCAGACATAAGTTTTTCAAATATTTATAATATTTAAATTGCTCCAATGCTTAATTTTTTCTTAAGAAATAGTAATTAAAGGAATTTCATCCATTCAATGAGAATGTTTTCACTTATATCTACATTACTTTTAATTCAGAAATTAAAAACAGTGAATTCCTTGATTATTCAAATAAAATAAATAAATAAATAAATATTTAAATTACTATAAATGCATCAGAAAATGTCACCTCCTTGAGTATGAATATTTTTATATATTTTATTGTCCAGTGTCTTTAAATGTACCCCTACCAATAACAACAATTAGAAAACAAAATGTCACTACATGACACTGCAGTGTTAAATCGAAATATTACAGCATTTAAAAGAGTCATCAGTAATACAAATGCTGATTAAAAGTGCTAAACTATGTTTAAAAAGACATCTGGGTGGTCTTGCAGCACTTCAACTTCAAAAGACAATCTCATTTAGTCATGCTGACTGAATTAGGTAAGTTCCCTGTCAGCCTTTACCCAGAGGAACAGGATCAAAGCCTGTGCATTTTTTAAAATCAAATTATGACGCTTTAATACAGCGATCAGTGTTGGCTTGTGCTCGGTTACGATAAGCTTACTGGTCAATATGAACGATGGATTCTGCAGGCAGCAGAATTTCAACTTCAAAGACATCAAATCTCCAATTCAACCAGAGGCAAGTGCCTTCAAAGCAAAAGCTAGATCAATACTGACACCTATAATAATACACATATCAGTGTTTGCGAGCAGCACAAATGTACAAAAACACAAACCACCAACCTCCTGATAAAGCCTGACTACAGATTTTGGTGGAAAATTAGGCCATGCAAAGTTGAGCAAGTGAGATGTTTCAGCGCAAACTAGCTGGCACATTTAAATGGGTCAGGAAAGCGACATAAACTAAAAAAAAAAATTAATCCGAGACAACATTAATAAGCCAATTTATGTATTTAAATGAACTTGCATTTGTTGTGAATGCTCGGTTGCACTTTGGTTCATCACAGTTGCTCATATATTATGGCCCAGTCTCCTAGAAGCAAGCTTGGTGTTAGAAAAACATGATTCGTTTTGCTTCACTGTCAAAATATGTATCAAAATTTGTCCATTTTTGTAAACGCCATGTCTTTTGAGAAGCTCTTGCACGATTTTTTTCCAAATGAGGCAAATGCCTTTGCTTTTGGCAGAGATTTAACTATATCTAGAGATGAGCAGATAGAAACATTATAAATATAGACACTGATCTTGGCCCACTGCATACTATTAGCATAATACGTTAACAATGCATATCATTAACTAAAAACAAGACTACAATCTGGACTGTAGTGTACAAAGAGACTCTTGGGTTCAGTTGTCTACATAAATACTACTTTCTGAGGGAGAATCATTGAAACTTTGAGAAGGGTCTGGCTGCAGCCTCGCACTTGCACTCTCAGACTTGCATTCTCAGACACTTGCGCTTCCGCTAGCGACGTCACTTGCAGGCTTTATTTTTTATTTTGTTCTATTTTTTATTACTTTTTGTTTGAATCTCTCAACATTTTCCAACAGTAGCCAGGTGGTGAAGACAAGAAAAAAGAAACTAAATTACAATGTCACTTGCAATCATCACTTGCACTCTCCGCTACCTGCGACGTCACTTGCAAACGACACAAATCGTGCGTGTTGCCAATGGAGACAAGACACTGTGGTGATTAAACGATTAAAACTAATTTAGTACTATAACATACAGGGTCCTGCAAGAAAAAGACAAGACCCGCAAATCCGTGGCCACAGAACAGCAGAATATGAACGCATGCGCAAAGTCTCTCGTTAAGCGTTTTAAAAACATTAACACTTAACATGGCTTAATGCATTAAGATGCTATTAAAATATCAAATTAAATATACAATTTATTAATATAATGAATATGTATATAGTATTTTCCAAAAATAAAATACTGCAAGTGACGTCGCTAGCGGAAGCGCAAGTGTCTGAGAGTGCAAGTCTGAGAATGCAAGTCTGAGAGTGCAAGTGCAAGGCTGCAGCTAGACCCTCTTGGAAATTTTTGTCACTACGGTGAAATTTTGTATAATTCTGTATAATTTACACTCTACCTGCACTCTTTTTTCACTGCTGTCAATATGAGCCATCATCTGAAAGGCTTTCATTTCACATCTCTCTGTAAAATAACAGATTAAAAGGATATTTGCTATTTATGGAATGAGTACTTGGATTATTATACAACAGAAGCCAGAATTAGGTTTGTCATTGAAAGAACGGTGAGGCAGCCAATGCATTCACTGGCATTCATTAAAAGACTGTGTCAGATTGCCTTTCGAAATGCCTCTACAGCCTTCACCACACCAACGCTCTACCCTTTTCTGACGCCTTCATCTCGGCAGCTTTGAAACAGTCTCGTGCCACGGAGCAAACCAGCTTTATCTCCCACCGAGCAGCACTAACCCGCAGATAAGTCGGAGGGAGAGATGGACAGTGCGCTCTGTCCATCTCCCGTTAGTGTTGCCTAGCGCGACTGCGTCACTGGTGATAAGGCAGGAAAAGGGAAGCAGATGAGTGTAGGGATTGTCTTGGAAGAGCAGAATTGGCTTGCTAGATTTATTCATCATACAGTGTATATTCACTGATTTTAACGGGAGTGTTGTTAAAGTGCATAAACTCACGCTAGACTGAGCTTGTGATGATGTTCTTTGGTAATGTAATGTTCTTTGCTCGTTTTCTGTAGCTGCTTTTTGAATATCTGAGGAAATGTAAGCAGTTTCTATTAATTTGTTATCATGTTAAATATAAATTCAGTCATATTACAAACATTAGGATGCTTTTAGTCTTATGCTGGAGTTGGTTCACGTTCTCGCAATGAAACTAAGTAAATAATTACATAAATTATCACGATAATATCGTCTATCGGCGATCTCACAGGCTGACGATAAGACGTTATGAAAATTGAGCATATCGTCCAACACTATCGGACATGTCAACCTAAGTAATCGGGAAAAAAACTCAAGATGCTGAAAAACAGTGATGTACAAGCAGTGGACAAAGACTAATGAATATGGACAGAATTAGGAATGCATTATATAAAAGTTTCAGTCAATAACGATAAACCAATAATTATTTACATTATGGCGAATAAATAATAAATGGCTGAAATTAAAATTCTATACTATTTTGTCTAAATTAATTAGAAAAATTACTAACAACTCAAATCAGTCTTTCATATATTACAAGTAAATTTAGGCATCACAACATTATAATGTACAGTATGAAAAATGGATATTAATTTTGAGATTTAATTTAATATCACTGTTAAATGTACTTTCAATGAGCGTTAGATGATTGCAAACATAATCTAAATGTGAAAATAGGGGAAATGAGCATGCACAATTAAATACTGGAAAATAAAAAAAAAAAGTCTAATATCGGCCACTAACCGATATACTACATACTGTATAACTAATCGGCATATATAATTTGATTAAAACAAGGATACAAAAACATTCTGACAGATTTTGTGTCAGCTTAGACTGAGGATAGTTATGATTACATCTCCCATGTTCTTTACCTGGGAGCTCTAGGTTTAATGTGCTACTTGACATGACAAACATTTCTCACACACACACACACACACACACACACACACACACACACACACGCTCACGCTCACACACACGTATGCACACACAGGAGTAACTTAAAAGGTTTAAAATAACCTACAGACTGAGTACTCTTGTATCCAGGCAACAGGAGAGCAGAGGTAGTTGTTGTATTTGTGTGTGGATGAAACACTCAGTGACCTTGTGTTCCTAGTTCGGCACTGGCACACATCTGCATGATAAGTGAATCAATAATGTGTGTTTCTTGATTGAGGTTTTAATTTCCCTTAACTTTGTATAATCAAGAGTGGGGGGAGGGGTGTAGACAAATGTAATATTGTGTAACATGGTGGGGGGATTCACAATGAACTGTGCCTGTTGACAGTGCTGTTATTTGCACATGCTCTCTGTTGTTTTAGCGGCAATTCACTAAAGGAATTATGCAAATTAGGTAACAGCACAAACGCTGCCACAAAATCTGTACATCACTGTGCATGCAGCATCTCTCCACCACTGCAATCCAGACACCTGAATCAGCTTTTAATAAAACATCTGGATATACGGCTAGTTATGATGATCTTCTCCATTATTTAAATCCTGCTAGTCAATAGGAAATGTACACAGATACCTCTTTTAAAGGAAGTTCTGTTTACCAGCTGCTTTCTGTGAGCGGTAATGATGTGAAGTTCATTTCACCAGACAAACAGAGCTGTTCAGTTTGTAGTCTTAAAACTGGGAAGAGAATTTGGATTTTCTTGCCATGGGTTCCCTTGGGAACTTCATATAGGTTTTGAGATTAGTGGTTTTACTTTAAGAGTAAAAAAAAGTGTAGCTAATATAAAACTATGTGTAGCTACAAAATCATGCTGGAGGAGATGACAGACAAAAGCAGTACACCGTAGCTGCACCCAAAAAAGGTCACCCACTAGTGTGGATGTTTTTCTGGATTCGATAAAAAAAGATGAGGTCTTAGACAACACAGTCTGCAAGAAGTGCCGATCAACAGGATGTTCTTTTTGTAAGCCTTTGTACAGTTATGGTTATGAACTCTCTCTCCGTCTCCATACACTTATATTTTGAGTGTGATTCATGATTGACCCTCAATTTCTACAGATATTGCAATAATATTGTTATCAAGAATTATTTTGGCCATGATAATCGTGTAGTAAAAATCTAATACCATGGCAGCCCTAGTTGGAATATTTAGTTTCATTTTTTTATATTTTCATTGTCTTTTTTGTGTGTGTTGTTGACTAAAATTAGATGCTTTTGTATTATAAGTTAAATTGACTACAATTAATAAACACGGCAATGAAAGGCTAAATTTACAGGATATTTTCATCAAAAGACAAAAACTAACAATATATTAGGGCTGTAAATCGATTAAAATTTTTTATCTAATTAATCACATCCTTTTTCTGTGATTAATCGCACACTTCATGAAATTAAGCATAGACCTTTAATCTTGTATCAAATGTTTATTTTGTCATAATTTGCTATATCCAGCAAAGTAAACCAAAAGACTGAAGGGTGATTCTCAAAAATCTATATTTTCTGCAAGCTTTTTTCAAGATAAATTTAGATGACTTTCCAAAAAAGGACACTTAAAAACTCCAAAAGGACACCAAAGAACCAAATTATATAAGGAGCACATATAAGTACACATGAAAGGGGAAAAAAATCCGAATTTTATAGTATGTGTACAGTGCAACAGCAAAGAGCTTTTTTACATTTTAGAGAAGCCAAGTTGCGATACCGAACAGGACCACATGGCGATGCCAAAAAATGAAAATAAACCATTCGCCTGCTGACTGCATCTACTACAGTACACGGATCCATTCCGTATAACTAAACACAGCAACATAAACATGACAAATCAAAACATTATCGTGAATGTGTGTGGAAACAACGTGAATGTATGGAAATGTCTGTGCATAAATACAATGTGCGATCAGTGGGTCAAGAGCACTCATACACGCATTATTATAACGGACTCACGCGTGCTTGCTGTACGAGTCCTGTACGCCACTGCAATAGTCTTTACCTTGATTGCAGTCTTCATCCATCAAAACTTTACAAGCGAGACTGGTTATCCAGTCGAGAAAACGTAGTTTGCGTCTCATCTGGCCATACAGCGGTGGGATGTGTTGACAATCCGTTCAGTCTGTAGTTCACACAGCACATCGTGTGAGGGCTCGCGCTCTTCAGAGACAATCACAGAATATGACAGAGCTAGTTTTTAAAAGCGAAACACTGGAATGAATAATTCACTTAAAACGCAACGCAAGTCTCTGTTCTCTCTGCAATCTCTGATGTAATCAGCCTGTAGAGCTGTTTTGGATGGATTGTTTGAATGCATTCGCTTACTGGATCATTTGACTGAAAACTTTCCCGTTGTTTAGCGGCTTAAAATGATTACATCATTTTAATCTAATCGCAAGCAGAGAAGCAAAATTGGGTTAAAGGGTTAGAATGGTAATTGTGCTTTAGTAATTTTGCGTTAAATTATATATATATATTTAAACGGTCACAAACGACTACAATTACCACAAAGATGTGACTTTACATGCTTAACGAATTGATAACTGTTGTAGTCCTAATACAGAGGCTTCGGAATTCACAATTGTGGTCCGACCATGTATAATTTATGTTGTAGAACAAAACATTAAAGTCTCTTCAAGTAACCTGAACCACAGACCTTATTTTACTCACAAATCGAAGACTGCTATTCTAAAACCCCTTCAGGAAATTCCCAAGGGAAGCCATGGTGAATTAGTCTTCCGGGTTGGTCTACAAATTGATTTCATGACTGAACAGTTCTATAACACTGAGTTTCATGAATAGGGCTCAATCAATAATGAGCCTAATTTACATAGAAATGAGGCATGTTTGTACTGAAAATAATGACAATGACTTTATTTAAATATGGCTCAACGCTATACTAATCCATGTAGCACCTGGTTAAACTGGACTATGGGTGCTTAACAAATTAGAACAGTTTTTGTGCAGAAAGTACTGTGCACAACATTGGCACAAATCTTAAACGAATTCACTTGCTTGCCTTGTTTTGGTCATGGGATCCGTAAATGGTTGCAATAATGATTTAGAGTTATCCTCTAATGACAGTCTGATAAATGATTGCATATGGCAAATATGATGGAAAGCTACACACGTGTCTCCACTTACATGGTGCAGCCAGTGCTCATCCATACTCAAATCACAAATGAAGATCTTAAAGTGAACTTCAAACAGATTTTCAGAACAATCATGCGGGAATCAGGGAGCCATAAGTAAAATTACTACACCCGAGGCACTGGAAATGTCAAAGTATAACCCTATTATAAGCCAAGCAGACCACCTCAACAGGATTACATCAAATCATCACGTTTTTCAAACTTTCCCAGCAATATCTTCTAAAGCTCCTAAATCACAAATCACTAAATTATCTGCAGTTCATTTTCGTGACATCCTGAGCAACCTTACAGAGTATTACAACATTTGATCACAACTGCAGCTGCAGTGGCAATGCAGATGCAGGGAAAAAAACAAAGAATGAAATATAACACCTCACCCTGAAAAAGTCATCGTAGAACTACTCATAAATTTAGTTTCCATCATTGCACTTTTGAAACGGCATGTTAGCAGGATAAAAAGCCAACCTGAGTCCGAGCTGTACATGTAGACGAACTTGGTCCACTTGTAGTGCTCGACAAGGCCGATCAGAGCATCCTGGAGCTCAGGTCTCAGCTGGATCACAAACTGGTTGTTGGTATCGATGGGGAAGCTGGGCGTGACGAAGCACACATGTAGAGCGCCACAGAATGACATCAGCATGTTCATGGTCTTCCTGTCATACAGGCCGATGATGGCGTAGACTCCTTTGGAGAACTGGGAACAAACTGGGAAGAGTACAGAAGCAGAAATTTAAAACTAACATAAATGGACATTCGATTTGCATTATCAAATACAATTTGCAAATGAAGTAAATAAATAAATATTTTTTCTTATATCTTATGGCAGGGGGTTTCAAACTGGGGTCCATGGAAAATTTGATTTTGCAAAAAAAAAAAGTTTTTTTAATATTAAACAATTTTTGGAACAATATTTGTTGTGATAATATGCAATACATTTAAATTAAAATGAAAATGTTTATATTTATAAAAATACAAAAAAAGATACTTAACACTACCTATTTTGAATACTTTTTGAATACTTATTTTGAACTTGCTCTGGATTTACAATCAACAATATAAAACTTGTGAAACACTCATTAGCACTAATTTTCAATCAATACCCAGGTATGACAGAAGAATGCAAGTGCTGGGTAGTCAATATGTTATCTAAAATTATCAAAGCACCCCCCCAAAGCTCTTCCTCCTGAAAAACAAGACCTCAATGTCTTGCCCTGCATTCTTCTTTGTAATTATAGTGACAGTGAAACCTCCACCCACCAATCATCTCTGCTCCAGCCCCCTCACAGCCGGCTAAACCCCATGTACTTAAAAAGCACATGGCAATTGATTTTTATTGCACTACTCCAGAAGGGGGCCTGTTTCATGTATTTGCGAGCCCTTTGCTGCAGACAGTGTCAAATCTGGGTCTTCTCAAACAGAAAAGCTCCAAAACACCCTAGAAATACACGAGTTTCCTACATTTTCACCTGAACTCCAAACTGTTTCCTACTTCCTTCCCTTTACTTTTATTCTGTAATTATATAAATATCCCTCTGGGACATTTCACTGCTCCACTGTCTTTTTTAAACCCTATCACATTGCATACATTAATAGTAATGCAAGGGTTTTTAGATACAATCATAGCGCATTTGTAATAAAACACCATACGAGTGCATCATTTACCATAAATTTCAATCTGAGCGGCTAAAATTCCAAAGTGTTTCCAAGTTAACACTTTCCATTAATTGATTCATACCATTTGCATTCAGACATGTTGGTTCCCTGGGGCTTTGAGAATGTGAATGAGGGATGTGCCACAGTTGTGGCATACTTCAGCTCCAAATCTTCCCTTCAGGCAAGCAAACTTTCAAACCAGCCTCAGAAAACAACTCTGATAGCAGATAGCTTTCTCTGCTTCTCATCTACTACAGTCGGCACTATTTAAGCCTCATTCCCCCATAATAATCACCCTCATTGTCTCCTCCACAGCACTGATAGTGAGGACTAACAAATGTACTGTCGCTCATAGATATTTATCTTTTAAAACAGGCGATAAAGAGTCAATGCAAGGTTACACAATGCATTTATCTCAATCATTTGGAAAGATAACGCAAGATTTCTGTGTGCACATCTTTATCAGCGTTCTTCATGCCTACCACAGATAAAAAAAAGGAGGGAAACGAAAAAGAATCACTCATTTTTATGCAGTGCTGGTTGGAAAGAATATCAGGGTTTGAATCTCTGTGTTCGGGTCTAGAAAGCGTGTGTATGAATGTACAGTCGGGTTGGGGAAGAGAAAACAAGTATCCTGCCTGCGGTGATCTCTACGATGCTGAAAGATGTTTTTGACAGGTGGATCTAGTGTGAGTGATCTCGTCTGATCTTCAGTCACTGCAGTGACGATGAGAAGAGCTCCACTGCATCAATCTGTTCTAGCTGCCTCTGTTCTCCTTGCCTTTGGTTATTGAGCAGCTGAGGTAAAAAATGACTTGTAAACGCATTCAGGTGCAGCTAATCACCTTCTCAATGGCACAAAAAGCCATTTGACTTTCCACTGTGATCAGCTGTGGTCATTTTGATTAGCTCATGGAAAAAGGAGCTTTCCTGGAGCATTTCAGTCCTTGGTAGTGCAACTGATGCAAACAATTAACTATGGGTGGCAAGGCACTGTCAAAAGATCTCCGGGATAAAGTTGTGGACAGGCACAAGTCAGAAGATGGATTTAAAAAAAAATTCAAAGGCTTTATCGATGCCTAGAAGCACAGTGAAGTCTGTTATTAAGAAGTGGAAGGTATTTGGTACAACACATACCCTCCCTGGATCAGGACATCACTCCAAACTGGATGAAAGAGCCAGGGGGAAACTGGTCAGAGAGGCGACCAAGAGGCCTACAGCAACTCTGAAGCAGTTGCAGGAATTTATGACAGATTGGTCACTGTGTGCATGTGACAACAATATCAAAAATTCTCCACAAATGTGGCTTGTATGGGAGGGTTGCAAGAAAAAAGCCACTCTTCAAGAAAGGCCACATGCAGTCAGACTGAGCTTTGCCAAAACACACCTTGAATATTCTGAGGCAGATTCGACAAAAATTTTATTATTTGGCCTCAACACCAAATGATATGTCTGGCAGAAATCCAATACAGCTTACCATCCAAATATCAGCATTCCTACAATAAAGCATGGAGATGGTATTATCCGGTTATGAGGGTGTTTCTCTGCAGCAGGGACTGGAGCACTTGTCAGGATAGAAAGAAAAATGGATGGGGCAAAATACCGTCAAATTCTTAAGGAAAATCTGCTGCCCTCTGCCAGAAAATTGTCAATGGGAAGAAGGTTTACCTTCCAACATGACAATGACCCAAAGCCCACAGCAAAACGGAGCACACAGTGGTTGAAAGAGAAAACGATGAATGTGCTTGCATGGCCTAGTCAGAGCCCAGACTTAAACTTCACTGAAAATATGTGGAATGACTTGAAGACTGCAGTCCACAAAAGGTCACCATCAAATTTAACTGAGCTAGAGCTTGAATTTAAATATTGCAAAGTCTAGATGTGCAAAGTTAGCACAGACATATCCCGACAGACTAAAGGCTGTAATTAAAGCAAAAGGTCTTTCAACAAAATACTGACACAAGGGGGTGATACTTTTTCCAACTCAGTGATTCAGTTTTTTTTTTTTCCCTGACATGTTGGTTTTATATCTTTCACTTGGATGTTATAAGTAAATACAGCTGGATAAAACAAAAACTTTGTCCATCTTCATTAGAGGCTGCAAAGCAAAAAAAAGTAATTATTTTAGGGGGGGGAGAGTTCATAGACAGCTTTCTTGGCCGAAACAGGACGAGCAGAGAGTTCATAGACGGCCTCCTTGGCCGGAACAGAACAGGCAGAAAGTGCGTTGCTGGGCGCCACCACCACGCAAGCAACTGAGGCAAGTGTCGCCATCTCGGGAGGTTTTGCAGCCTGCACCGCCACCTCTGAAGAGACTACAGTGGACACCATGTGACGTGACTCTGGATGATCAGCTCTGATGTGACGTGACTCTGGATGATCAGCTGTGACGTGACGTGACTCTGGATGATCAGCTGTGACGTGACGTGACTCTGGATGATCAGCTGTGACTTGACTGGACTCATGAATAACAACGGTGACTTGACTTGGTTCAGGAAGATAAGCTGTGATGTGACGAGGCTCTGGCATATCAGATGAGACTTGACTTGATTCAGCAATGGAAGCCGTGACTTTAGTTGACTCAGGGGAACCAACTGTGACTTGACTCAGGAAGATCAGCTGTGACTTGACTCAGGAAGATCAGCGAATAGTCCTAGGGCTAGCGTAGGTCACCGATCAGCAGACAAAATCACAGGGGCGAGACGAGAGGGAAAAATCCAGGAAAACAGGCAAAGATCAGAAACTGCAAAACAAGGAAAACACGGAGACTCGGAAAGGGGTACAGGCTAAACAATACTCAGCAGAGAAAGGTGGTTAGAGTGGGTGTTATATAGTGAGTGAGGTGATTAGAAACAGCTGTGTGCAATGAGTGCAATCAGTGCAGTGTGCAAATTGTGCAAAGAATGATGAGATATGTAGTCCGGGGTGCTATGCAACAGTTTATGTTGTGTGAGAGTCAATGTAATGGAAAGGGTGACCTCTGGTGGTGAATAAACGGAAGTCCATGGACCGAATTCGTGACAGGTCCATATGACTCATGCACTATATTTCAAGTTTGCCAAAGGCATATGATACACTCTTTAAAAAAGTAACGGGCAATTGTTACCTTTTTTCTACCTGACCTTATTCTTAAAAATTACTTTGTTGTTGTAGTCAGGTTGATTCTGTGATAATAAAATTATATAAATAAAACCAGTTTAGTTACTTCCACTTTTTTTTTTTACCAGACAAAACTTTTTTTTTTACAGTTTTTACAGCAGGTTCATGTGAGAAACACCAAAATTTAACCGGTTGTTTATAAAAATGGTAAAAAAAACTTGCATCTTTGGATGTGATGATGTGTCAGGTTTCATGTCAATGACACCAACCACCATTGGCACTCGAGTCAAATTTGAGAGCTATGGCAAAGAAGATTATCAGCAGCAACACAACAACTTTGGTCGATTTCTTACACAAAACTATTGTATGTCTTCTGAAGAATATTAAAAGATAAATTAAAAATAGTAATCAATTAAAAACAGTAATATTGTGAATTATTGTTACAGTTTATCCAATGTTGTTTATTCCTGTGATGGCAAAGCTGAATTTTTAGCAGCAGTTTATCCAATGTTGTTTATTCCTGTGATGGCAAAGCTGATTTTTTTAGCAGCTATTACTCCAGTTTTTAGTGTCACATGATCCTTCAGATATCATAAATATATGCTGATTTGATGCTCAAGAAAACATTTATTATTATCAATGCTGAAATTATATTATTATAAATATTTTTGTGGTAACTCATTTATCTTTTTTCAGAATTCTTTCAGAAATAGAACATGGAAAAGAACAGTATGTATTTAAAATATAAATATTTTTGTTAAATTATAAATGTATTTACTGTCACTTCTGTTCAATTTAATGCATCTTTGCTGAATAAAAGTATACATTTCCTTAAAAAAAATTTGAATGATAGTGTAGAAAGTAGTGGACTTCTTTTTGCTCTTGGCAATAAAAATCAGTATTAGGGCTGTGAGATTAACTTATTATTATCAATGCTGAAATTATATTATTATAAATATTTTTGTGGTAACTCATTTATCTTTTTTCAGAATTCTTTCAGAAATAGAACATGGAAAAGAACAGTATGTATTTAAAATATAAATATTTTTGTTAAATTATAAATGTATTTACTGTCACTTCTGTTCAATTTAATGCATCTTTGCTGAATAAAAGTATACATTTCCTTAAAAAAAATTTGAATGATAATGTAGAAAGTAGTGGACTTCTTTTTGCTCTTGGCAATAAAAATCAGTATTAGGGCTGTGAGATTAACCAAAATCTTAATTCAATTCGATTCATGTTTAGTTGTATAGCACTTTTCACAACGCACATTGTTGCAAAGCAGCTTCCCAGAAAATGAATGAATGTAATAAAATCACAATGTGAGCGATTTCTAAACCACAGAAAGCTCGATTTCTCCACCACCCCCCTCACAGTGCGTGTCGACTGGTAAAGAGCAAGTGAGCATTTGCATTTAATTTCTATGGGAGTTGAGCTTCACGCTTGTGTGGAAAAAGCATAGATAACAGCCAAAAGTTCAGAGATGTTCAGCAGGTATGACATCGGTCTTGAGTTGATGAATTAAGTGTTTAAATCATTGTTTACACACTGGACACATTAAAGTTGTTAAATTTTGCAGATTGGGCATGTATTTCATTGGCTGGCCTTGTTTAAATGTAAAATAAAATTACACTGTATCCTTACTTTGGGCATTCAGAACTTAATTGCAAGTATCTATGATGATCATATTGCCCGTGTGCTGAAAAAAGCATAGATTAAACACTCTCGCTACAGACACACTCTAAAGAATAGACACTGTAATGTTTTAAGTGCCAATGAGTGGAGTTCTGCCGATATTCACCGTAGTGATGTGCAATCAGAATGCAGCACGAGAACAGAAAACAGCATTCACGACACAACAGAAACTAGAACAGTGACAATAAAGCTTCTATATTTTCTTCTATTTAAGAGACTTTTCAGTCTAAGTTGTTTTTTATTGTTTGGTGTTTACCCATATTCATATTGTTTTGGCATGATGTTATAGCCTTTTGATGAAATTCTAATTGGTTTTCCAAAATGCATTCATGAATGTAAAGTGTGTGAGGAAATGCTATCTTAAAATTGTGAACCGAAATGGTAATATTGATTTAAAAATATCATATTTTTTGTCAATATCATCTTGCCCTAATCACTACCCACTTTTATTGTATGGAAAACAGAAGCTTGCACATTCTGCATAAGATTTCCATACAAAGAAAATAATATTATAATAGAGCTGAAATGACATGGGAATAAGCTAATGTCAAAATGAAAATTTTTTGGGTGAACCGTATGAAAAGCTGGCAGCTCGTGGCCAAATCCTGTAGCATTAGGGCCCAGCCTTTTACTCAAAGAAAAAAATACCTAGATCATTTCAGAGATTACAGCCAAGCAGGCTCTTTTGGCACCTAACAGAATCCGATTTTGTCCCAGGTGTCGTCTAAGCGGCTTGTAGCCTCAGTCTTTGCAAGATGATATATCTGATAAGGTACATTTTTATCACTGTATCACTCCAGCCCAGTGAAGGTCGGGTAGCATGTAGCCCCACAGGCACATATCCTGAAATCACCACAGCTAACCTCAGCTCGCCTGTGCCACTGCACTCTGAACTGCGTCCGGTTCCTAACAGCTAATGATGCTAATGACATACCTGTCATCTATAATCAACGATGAAGCATCCAAAGCTTACTGGTATCAAAAAAGGCATCCATATTTCACAATGCTTCATTTTAAATGTGGCTAATGGCTTTGCAGATGAATCTAACATGGCTGCGTGAGCTATCCTTGGCAATCTTCTTGGATATTCAGGCTAGCTATAACATCAAGGCACTCACTGTCTTTAAAGTCTTCCATCACTTGTATAGTTTTGAATTAAGGCAACCACACAGGTAAAAGCTCTTCAGCAGTCTGTGAGTTCCAAGGGGAAGACACACAAAACAGTGTTTGTTCCTGAACTCCACAAGAGTTGGTTAGAGGCACTTTAAAGGTGGGGTAAGCGATTTCTGGCAGCCAATGTTGACATGAAATCACCAAAACAAACACGCCCCTACCTCAAAAGGGTCTCGCCCCTATTTTGATAGCTCCGCCCAACGGTGAGCGTGATTTGACCAAGTACAACATGTACAACATCATTCCAATCAACTAATCAGAATTGAGAGATAACTTTTCAGGAAATGTCAGTTTTAGGCTTACAATCAGGATTAGGTGCTTCTATACTCTTGTTAATCAGATATAATTTCCCTCTGATTTTAGGAATAAATTATGGGTAAGGTTAGGTTTAGGGGTGGGGATTGGGTTAAGTCTGTATTTTTGGACAGTAATGTTGATCCAGGAACATGTCTTACTTGGCAAAATCACGGCAACCTCCGCCCCACACATACGTACGCAACCCAGGTAACGATTAGTTCTGTGAAACAAAGCAAAACCAATGTTACACCATGTCTACACCGGAACCGAGTGGCACGGCACGACAAAATACTGTGGAACTCATTATAATCAGTGATGCTGTCTACACCATAGATATATATATACATATCTATGGTCTACACAGAATGCGGCGCGGCGCGACACGACAAATCCACGACAGAAAACTGCTGCTGCATCCTATTTATGACGTCTTGACACAAATTTCAAATGATTTTCAGACTTTAGCTGTTGCGGCGCAGACAGGGTGTTACTCACCTATCGCAACCTCGGCTACCGATCACAGGCCTTCCGCTCCTGGAGTTCTCTCCAGCGCTGGAAAGCTGATCCAATAGTTACACGGGTCCTACTTCTTGCTTTATTGCCTTAAGCCTTCTTTTGTTCAGCAGACGTTTTCCTTTTGTTTTTTTATCCGCCATCTCTATCTTTCAGTCGCTCGGCTCGGTAATGTCCGTCCTGTGCACTGAACACTTTCTCTTACAGTCTGCACTACTGTATTGTTATTATAGCAGGTTGGTCATTTTCACTCATAACAAACAAAAGCACATTTAAAGACAGTTCTCCTGAACATATCAATCAAGTAGCAAAAACACTGATTTTCTTTTGTTTTGTTCCTTAAAGCCCCATTGATTGTCCTGATTTGTTCTTGCAGCAAAAGAGGAAAATTATCCAATTATAATCAAACTGAATTTTGTTACACCTCCTGGCACACAAACTGCTCTAGTGATCTCAGGTTTTGTTCTGGGAACGTTTATGAAGCGATTATAGGATAAGACAGTAGCCATGCACAATCGCCCTGATGAGTGAACTCTCTGCAGATGTAATTAGCTCTATATAATTACTTTCACACTTCCCTGTGACAAGAACATATGGACAAAGCCCTTACTTTGTGTGTTAAACTTTTCTTTGATAACCTCCCTCTCCGGTGTCACCCAATAAAAATACCCTAAGGAGTCCCCTAAAATGGAAAATATCACTCCAGCCCCAGTTTCTCTGCTCAGCCTCCAGTAAACAGAATACTCTGTCACACGCACTCATCTGGGAAACACTATAGCACATATGAACTTGTCAGGATGATCAGTCTACTGTACGAGTGTCGAAATATCTCAATTATCTCAAAAGAAATATCTTCTCTTCAACAGAAGCTGATTGCATGCTAAGCATTATACAGTGTTGCACATTGCTGGCAGGGTTGAACACAAACATGGAAAGGTTGCCTGTGTCAATCTCAGACATCAAAGGGCAACATCTGTGACTGACAGGCAGCTGAGCTAGGAATAAGGATGTTTTCCCTGTTCGGCTCATCTAAAAATGTTCGTATTACATTCTTAAAAATAAAGGTGCTTCACGATGCCATACAGGTGCATCTCAATAAATTAGAATGTTGTGGAAAAGTTCATTTATTTCAGTAATTCAACTCAAATTGTGAAACTCGTGTATTAAATAAATTCAATGCACACAGACTGAAGTAGTTTAAGTCTTTGGTTCTTTTAATTGTGATGATTTTGGCTCACATTTCACAAAAACCCACCAATTCACTATCTCAACAAATTAGAATACTTCATAAGGCCAATAAAAAAAGCATTTTAGTGAATTGTTGGCCTTCTGGAAAGTATCTTCATTTACTGTACATGTACTCAATACTTGGTTGGGCCTCCTTTTGCATGAATTACTGCCTCAGTGCGGCGTGGCATGGAGACAATCAGCCTGTGGCACTGCTCAGGTGTAATGGAAGCCCAGGTTGCTTTGATAGCGGCCTTCAGGTCATCTGCATTGTTGGGTCTGGCGTCTCTCATCTTCCTCTTGACAATACCCCATAGATTCTCTGTGGGGTTCAGGTCAGGCGAGTTTGCAGGCCAGTCAAGCACAGTAACACCATGGTTATTGAACCAGCTTTTGGTGCCTTTCGTAGTGTGGGCAGGTGCCAAGTCCTGCTGGAAAATTAAATCAGCTTCTCCATAAAGCTTGTCAGCAGAAGGAAGCATGAAGTGCTCTATGAACTTTACCACGACATTCTAATTTATTGAGATGCACCTGTAGAAGAACCTTTTTGGCTAAATGGATCCATAAAGAACCTTTAACATCTGAAGAACCTTTCTGTTTCACAAAAGTTTCTTTGTGGCGAAAGAAGGTTCTTCAGATTATAAAAAGGTAAGAAAGAGATGGTTCTTTAAAGAACCTTTGACTGAATGGTTCTTTTATGGCATCGCTGTGAAGAACCTTTTGAAGCACCTTTATTTTTAAGAGTGTAGCAATGTACAGGATATGTTTCATATTGTCTTATGACAGAAAATATGCGGTCAAATCTGTAAATACACTGTAAAAACAAACATGTAAAATGTAACAACTTTGGAGCTATAAATTTGCAGAAAAGAAGTGGCGATTGTGCTTTAGGCAATGTTTCAACAGAAAAAAAAACTAAATTATGATAAATGAACAAATTATGCAACAAACAACATAAAATGCATGTCCTTACATAAATGATAACAAGAAGCATAACTATTTAAATAAAATAATCAAATGTAATGCACCAACACAGAGACTTCTGTGAGTGACTTCTAATTAGTTACAAAGACGAATATATTTTAAAATAAATGTATTGACTTGCTAAATATAATATTGTTTTGCACCATAAATAATATGGTACTTCATGCAAAAAATACAGCACAAAAGTCTTGTTAAACATATATATACATATATTAAAATCTATTAAATCATAAATCTAGTTTGTAAACATGTAAAGGGAACGTGGTCATGAAAGGAGTGAAATTAAACAAACCACTGTGGCAAAATGAAGCATTTGGAAATGTGAAAACACCACTGGCTTGTGTCAAATTCAACCTCAGGTATTCCAGGATATTTTGTCAGCTTTGCAGTTCCACCTGACATCTTGACATTATTGACAGTAATCCAGCTGGGTTTAAGACTGTGTAAGTGAAAACACGTTTACAGCAACAAAATGTCTGAGGTTCTCCTACTTCGCTAAACCTACACAGTCTGTTTCACTGGCATAAACCATCATGTACAGAGTCGTACAGAAATTCAGCAAAGCAACAAGCGTGATGGAAACAGATCGCGTGCGCACTGCAGAGGTTTTGTTTTTGGGGAGAGTAACAGACCACGGAGATATACATTAATATAGAACTTACAGGCGTATGTCATGGCAAAGCTGCTCCCCGTGTCCACCATGTCCACTTGTGGTACCAGTTTAGGAACATCATTGTGTTGAGAGAGCGCGAAACGGAACACGTCGTATTCATGGGAGTCGGTTGGAAACAAACCTCCTGTCGAGATGAGAAAAAAGTCATTCAGGAACAATAACATCAAATGAACATTCAAACCCAAATGGCTTACTGTACCTCATCCTGTGCGCCGGAAACTTTAAATCACTGTCAGGACACTGTTATGAACGATAGCCGCGGAGTACTACTCACCTATGTTGATGTTACTTGGGAAACTTGAACATGAACACAACCCAAGCAAACCGGTAAAGAGTAAGACGAAGCTTTGCCACATATTTCCGTTTGCATTTGAGAAACTGACAAAGAGCCAAATGCCAAACATATATATCCCAAAGTCTCTGTCCCTTCACTCACACTGAGCCCATAGCGGTAACACAGAGCCAGCAGAGCGCAGTGAAATCCCAGGCAGTCCTGTTGGTGATAGCTGTGGGTGACTGAATAAGCGTGTCTCTGAAAGCCCTACTTACAAATGAACACACTCTCTGTAGTGTCAGCAGAGGAAAGAAAACGCGGATCTTGATCACCATCAACGCGCGCTCCCGGTAGGTCCTTACTCTACTCAGAGTAGAAAGCAAATGACTGGGTAAACTTGAAGCCTTGCGCAGACTGTACCATTTTATAGCAGCTTAATTTCTCCAATTGTTATGCTATGTAGCTATGTAAGATTATTATACTCTAACCTACATAAAATATCTATATTAAGAGCATTAAATGGGAGCCTTGAGTGTGATAAACAGTTAAGAGCTTATGAGCAACAGAAAATGAAGTGGGACAGTTGGTGCAAACGATGTTATCCAACAAGAAAACAAAACACATAAACACCGCATTCTTTTCTGTATATGGGTCAATGACAAACATACATATCTGAGACAAAAGGTTTAAAAACAGAAATACATTTCATGTTTGTGTCATACATAAAAAAAAACGTTTACATTTTTTACAGAAATGGTTTTTTTTATTTGACTATCATGTCAATGCAAGTAGTAGCCATCAAGTAAAAAGTACTAAAACACTTTAATTACACTACTTACATTTTTGTATTTCAACGTGTTTCTGTAACTCTTTGTCAAAATTACATTTCAATTGTACTTCAAATAGGAATAAAATCTGGCAAAATGGAATTAATATTATGCATCTTAAGCTCAAATGATGCTACATTTATTTTAAGTCTAGTTTAACTAAAGGACACATGCGCTGCAATATAACAAAGAGTGAAAAATTTAAGGGGGTCTGAATACTTTCCGTACCCACTGTATATTACATGTTCTGTAATGTATTGCAAAACAAAACTGTCAGCACTGAATGAGCTTTTATACTGTCCTAGTTAAATGCATGAGTAAAAAATGTCACATACAATAAATTCCACGACTTTAACTAAAGACAATGATTTATTTTGGTTGTAATCCAGAACCACTGTTCTTATGGCTTTTCTCCAGTACAATGATTGTGCACCTCCAAGTAGTTTTATCTACATTATCTACATATCTACATACCTTTTATCTACAATTTCTATTCTTATTCAGTGATCCAAGTATGCTCTTAAAACTACAGTGGTTTAAAGGGGTCATATGATGCTATTTTAAAGATCATTATTTTGTGTATTTGGTAACAGAATATGTTGACATGCTTTAATGTTCAAAAAACACATTATTTTTCAAATACTGTACATTATTGTAGGTCCTCTATGCCCCGCCTCTCTCAAACACTTCGTTTTCAACAAAGCCCCCTCCTTTGACAAGCGCAGTCTGCTCTAATTGACCAGCTGACCCAGTGCATTGTGATTGGCCGAACACCACAAGCACGCGTCAGATATATAACGCCCCTTACCATAATCGCAAGCTTCAGCTTTCAAAGTAAATATCAAGACAGTTAATAATGTAGTTAGTTTTACCATTAGTTCAAGCCTGAAAGGGTAACTGAGTCGTGTGACAGACACAGTGATGATGCAGTACACAAGCCGCGGTTAAGACAGCTGACGTGCTATGACTTCTGACAGGCAGTTGACTCTCCTGTGATGTGACCCTGTTCCCCTCACACGCACACACACACACACACACACACACACACACACACATGACGCGTTACTCAGCGCTGCGCAAAACTCCGCATTTCAACAGTCAAATAGCAAATACTTAAACTAATAACAAAACATACTTACAGTCGCTGATTCAGAAGCGCCAGATTGTCATAGCAAAGTTGGAATTGACGGAATTTTTTTTATTTTTTTTAGAAATAGCCTTTGTGCACAGCCAGCTTTGTACTCTTCTAGGTTCAAAAAACTGTCGTCCATAAAATGCGTTGCACAAATTCGAACATCTGGGTTGTGCTGTTCTGTTGTAAATAAATCTTAACCAATGATTCCTAATTGCATCTACTTCCGGAAGGCCAAATAAAGTGCTTTTGCTTTCGCACTGAAACACAGCATCTCCCTGACATGGCTGCATCAACACTACTGCGTTCCTGAAACCACGCCTTCTTTCTTTGCGTGCACATTTGGGCGGCATTATGCGAATATTTCCACATATTGACGTAGATATGTGGGGGCGTGTTAGAACGAGCCAGTTTAGGTAGGCGTGGTTGACTCTTAACTTTTATAAAGAATATCTCTTTGGATTTGAGACTTTAGTCTTTGCAACTTTACAGATCTTCTTTATGCACCAAGAGCTTGTAACACTCCAAAGAGAAAGGAAAAATTGAAATCGCATCATATGACCCCTATAATCATGACATTTGGCTGAAGATGAGTGCTGTCCACTGAGATTAGATTATATTAACAGTCACATAGCCCTATATAATTAAGACGGCACAAATGGCTTCATCAACTTCAGGATGTAATGACTTTAACATCCATGACACGGACCAATTAGAGTGTGGTGGAGCTGCAGTCTCCCTTGGCATACCAACAGAAGGAGGAACTCCACTACTATTCCCATGGTTTATTGTGTTGCACTGGCAAGTGCCAAGAAAATGCCTCATGGGAATCGGGAATATGACTTACTGCAAGTTAGCTGAAACAAAAAAAAAGAATTAATTATTGAACATCCATAAATAAAACATTAATGTTGTAAATAAAATAAGTGAGGTTTGCTTGAGCACACGTTATGCAGTTTCTAAACTGGGTGGCTTCAGAATTTAAATAGCTTTGTTTTAGATAAGTGTCCACTACAGCAAAAAAGGGACGATATAGTACATCTGATGTCTTCTTTAGGGTTTTTGCATTAGCATTATATTATATTATAAACAAATTGAAAACTGGTAACTTTTGAATGTCTTATTTTTTTATTACACACACATTGTATTTTTTGTTAAATGTATAGAATAAATTATATATAATATTAATTATACGTAATATTAATAATATTACATATATAATACAAATATATTATATTAAATAATTAAAATATTTATATTAATATTATTTATAATAAAAGTTTAATTATATATTAAATTATATGTTTTAGCAACTATTTATTATTAGTTAATATTGTTGTTTAATATGTTTAAGCTATAAAATGTTTTTATTACTGTCAAAATAAAATGCCACAAGAAATACGTTGGAAGGACTCACAATGATATAAACAGTAAATTACAATATTTTACTGTAAACATGTATGCATTCGCTTGTTAAATACAAAATGGGTCAAGCAATTCAAAACTTTTTACTTAAACATTTTTCATATATATTCATATTTTACAGTACACATATTAGCTGTAGCATTTTTATTCTTTTTTTCTGTCGACATTCTTACAGAAGGGACTGTATTTTAGAAAGTTCTTAATTCTTGACTTAAGATTTCCTAAGCATACAGGATAAGATGTTATACAGCCCCAGAAGTATCTGATGCTATATGCATGTATATGAGGTTGTGAATATGAGAGCTGGCGTGAACATGATTTCTTTTGTAGAGGAGGGATTGATTTTTTCCCCCTCTGTACTGTGCTGTAAGTCTGCTACAACATGTAGTAGGCAGAACCAGGCAACACTACATGGTCACATAAATCTGGCCCTGATGGATCTACGCACTATGGAATCAGAACAGCGCACATACATCATGGTTACAAGAGGATCCATCCTCTGGTTATTCTTGTAAGAGCTGGCACAAATTTTACTGCTGCTCTTTGATTTTCCCCTCAAGAGAAAATCTGAGGATTCTTCACATCAGCTCACAAATCAGCTAAGAATATGTACAGTCACAGAGCTTAAATCCACCACCCTTTGTGATTCTGCTAATCTTCATTCAAATACCTGTGAACCAGAGTTAGAAAAGAGTCTTAATTCTTGACTTAAGATTTCCTAAGCATACAGGATAAGATGTTATACAGCCCCAGAAGTATCTGATGCTATATGCATGTATATGAGGTTGTGAATATGAGAGCTGGCGTGAACATGATTTCTTTTGTAGAGGAGGGATTGATTTTTTCCCCCTCTGTACTGTGCTGTAAGTCTGCTACAACATGTAGTAGGCAGAACCAGGCAACACTACATGGTCACAAAAATCTGGCCCTGATGGATCTACGCACTATGGAATCAGAACAGCGCACATACATCATGGTTACAAGAGGATCCATCCTCTGGTTATTCTTGTAAGAGCTGGCACAAATTTGACTGCTGCTCTTTGATTTTCCCCTCAAGAGAAAATCTGAGGATTCTTCACATCAGCTCACAAATCAGCTAAGAATATGTACAGTCACAGAGCTTAAATCCACCACCCTTTGTGATTCTGCTAATCTTCATTCAAATACCTGTGAACCAGAGTTAGAAAAGAGAAATGCACAATCAGCTTTTTCCTGACAGCATCTCCTGGCTGTCTAGAAAAGAGCATTATTTGGTTTATCCATCTATATACAGTCAAACGTCTTTTGAAAAGTCATCCGAATCAAATTAACCTGACAAAGTAATCAAATCAAATTATCCTAAGGAACGTAATGCTAATGAATAAAACAGCGTCAGAGCTATATTGGATTATACTGTGAGCATAAACAGTCAAAGGTATTCCACATTCACCGCGCTATGTATAGCAATTTGTCCCGAAGTTCACAGCAATTCTTTGACATAAAGGTACAAGTGAGTTAAATATTTAGTGAGTGAATAATGCAGCACAACCTTAGGTTAGTTGACAGTTACTATTACAGAAGCCTTGATTGTGCACTTGTGTTCTTAAAGGGGAGTCCCATTTGAGCCCAGGCACAGCCCTCAGTCCAGGACATTTTTCCCCCATTAGTTGTTAAAGGTGATGAGACATAGCTAATTCAGCAGCACTGGAAGTAACATTTGCATCTCCATTATACCTTAAAAGCTTTTCTCCTTTGAAAGTCAGACAGGGAGGCAAGAGGTATTTCAACAGGAAGCACTGAAGCCATCGCCATCATTATAGAACAAAGCTCTGTGGATAGAAGGGGGAAAAAAGTCGTCATTCATTTCACATTAATTCGGCCAGGGTCTTGTCCTGTGGTCTATGTCATGGCCTTTTTCATAAAAGTCAAAGGAATAGGCAAGTGTTTGGCCCAAAAAGATGAGAGCAGGTTCGTTTTTTGAATTAGGACTATGAGAAACAGATTTAGATTTTGTGCTCTGTTCTGCACTCAAAAGTTAATTCAGTTGGCTGAGCACTGGAAATGGGTTTTCTTAACATTAAATTAAACTGTGAACTCTGTTCAAATACCTGCTGTAGCAGAAACTAAATTAATTAAAACAGTAAAAGTAAACATGTAAAAATAACCCAACTGAATTTCTTACAGTTAGCTATTAGCACATGTTAAAGGTTACTTTAATTTACCATAAGTAAACACAGTAGCTTATATAATAATGGAAAGAAGACTGGTCACATTTAGATAGTAACTGTTTTTCAGAGGTGTGAAGTATTGGAGTAAATGTAATTAGTTACTGTACTTGAGTATCTTTTTGGATACTCCGGGCTCTCGGGGCTGGCCTTGGGAGCAGAAACCCTCTCTTGACAGGACTTGGAAACCGCAGCCCTCTTTGGGCTGGACGTGGGAACAGAAGTGACAAAGGGCCCTGAAGAAGGAGGGAGGAGAGGGGCCAGGTCAGCATCCTAATCTATTAGGTCTCTTTCCACTTTTCCTTTACCCAGATCCATAGACAGCTCACACTCAGTCATGTTGCAGTGGGCGGAGCTCCACTCCGCAATCTCACTGGCCACGGCTTTCTCCCTCGGGTGGGCGTGGTTGCCGGCTCACGCACCTGGTCTGACAGTAAACGCTGTGCTGGCTCCGCGGCAATCCTCAGCTCTGTCGGTCATGGTGGGCTTGGGCATGCACTCCGCGCAGCGGGAAGATGGTGAGCTGGGCACTGCCCTCGAGCAATCTCTCCCCCTGCTCCAGCAGGGCAGGCGAGGGGATCCATGGGGAACAACGGAAACAAAAAACATGGAAAAAAACATATAAACAAAATGGAGGGGAAACACGCAGTAGTACTGTCTGTTGGTCTGGTCTTCTGTCATGGTCTGTGTCGGAGAGGAACGACGGAGATGCGGATAATCGAAACAGTCTTTAATAGATCCAAGGAAATAGGGTATATCCACACAGGGAACGGGAGAAGACACACAAACACAACATAGTAGACCAAACCAAGGAGGAACGCACAGTCTGGAACTAAAATACATGGGGCTATTAGGACTAAGAAGACACACCAGAATCAAATGAACAATCAATGAGAGGGAGAAACTGGGTCACGGAGCACATGGGGAGGGAAAACACAACAAAACAGGTCCACAATCCTGACAATCATTGACTTCCATAGTATTTTTTTCCTACTAAGTCATTGATGCTCATCAACTCTTCGGATACTAACATTTTTCAAAATATCTTCTTTTGTGTTCAACAGAAGAAAGAAACTCATACAGGTTTGGAACAAGTGGGGGGTGAGTAAATGCTTAATTCAGAATGAATTATTTTTGGAAGTGAACTACTTTAAGTGCAGAAACTGAAATAGGTCATGTTTGTCAGTCAACACAGTATCTTCCTGACCAAACCAGGAGTTAAATGCTCTCAATTCCCAATGGATTTCCCTGTCCATACTGCACTTCCTCAGAAATATTCTGTTAATCTTTACAAGCGAGCAGGGATGACAGTGTACTTAACGGAGGAGTAAGAACATCAAATGATGTGGCTGATGGAATGAGACGGATGCAGCTTTGTCAGCATTATTCCAGCAGGTGTCATTCTATGTAACATGAGGAATGAATCTGGGCCGACTGCACAGGCTTAAACATGCCGTGAGCCATTTCTGTCATTTTGCTAACTTCCAAAACTGTATTAGACCACCTTACATCCGTTCAATCATATATGACATCTAAGCCCCACCCTCTAAAGACATGTCAGCCAATCCGTTAACAGCAAATCTAATATATCAAATATATATATAAAGCAGAGAAGTACAGAATGTTAATTGATTGGCAAATGTATTAGATTAAGCATTTGTAGAACGTTTAATTATTCATGGTTTGGTAAAATAACAACAGAGATGCTGAAATCAGAGTCAGAGCAAGTGAGGTTTAGCAGAAAGAAAAAACAAGACAGTCAGCATTATTTTCATATATGTCATTTAATTCTGCATTAAGTCAATACACTCTGCTTTTATCATTGCTCAAGGCACGCTAAAGCACTAGGCTTGTTCATTTGTCAGCACTTTAGTCTTGTTAAACAGGATAACGCACAAAGTGATAAGCATGGATAAAGGATCACATGAATGCCTAGCAGAACTGAGAGGCTATGTGCAAACTTGGATCTGCCTTTCCTACTTAAATCATCCTTAATTGCTTTTATTTCAGTTGTCATAGCAACTGAGCAGCTTTTTTGTGGGTTTGGTGGGGGGGTTGTAATGACTCTCAGCTTTATGGGTCCACAAACATACTATGAAGTGCAGGAACACAAGCACAACGCATCAGGGGCCGAGAGACTCATGCAGAAGAATTGCTGCATGTGGAGGAATGTGAGGACAGAAGCAGTTTGACTTGGTTTTGAGAGAAGCCATCCACAAACCTGCGTTATTTTTGTTTAATTTCAAGGTTGGACCAACATTTGTTAGTGCGGTAGGGATAGAAATGTATCAGCAATGGAAGAAAAAAGAAAAGCTGTGATGACTTTCATCCCCACTGTGTCCCTGAAGAACATGTCAGCCTGAAACAAATATTACAAAGTGATGCTACAAAACTGCCAGTTGAAGACAAAAAGCCCAAATGTTCATACGATTTCACTGGAGCCCAATTAATACTGCATTGAGAAAGTCAGCATTTTCCTCAGCGTTAAGATATCAGCTTGTTTAATTTAATGAATGATGGATCATATTAAAAAATGATTAGCAAAAACTGCTTCAGCTTTTGACTTTCACTAATTGCTATGTGTTCTCACTAACTCACCCACTCAAAAAAAAACACCCCCAAAAAAAGAAGAAATGAAAGAGGGGGAAAAAAGTTGTATTAATCATCCTCATACTATTATATATTTTTATATCATTTTGTTAATTTATTACATAAAGAAAACCCTACAATGGATGGATGAATGGAGAAAATTATGCTTATTTTTTAAATAACCATTAAAGTGATAGTTCACCTGAAAATTATAATTCTGTTATTTACTCACCCTCCACTTATTCCAAACTTGTATACGTTTCTTTCTTCTGTTGAACACAAAAAAAGGTTTTAAATTTTGAAGAATGTGGGTAACCAAACATTTGACGGTAGCCATTGACTTCCATAGTATGAAAAAAAAATACTATGGAAGTCAATGGCTACCGTCAAATGTTTGGTTATCCACATTCTACTACTATTGACTGCTTTGTTATTAACATTCTTCAAATGATGAAGAATAATAACTCCTGTTATTTAATGCATTAAGAAAGATGGAGAAAATTATGCTTATTTTTAGGACCATTAAGCTTCTTTGTATCAATGTATTATTTTCATGAAAATTAAGCACGTGTTCCACCCAACAAAATAAAATAACATAACAAAAATAGAATAAAATAATTGTAAAAATGCATTTAATCATAATTTATTGAACTGAAAGTTAGTTTAATTCATTTATTGCATAAAGAAAGCACAATGAATGGATGGATGAATGGATGCAGAAAATAAATCTTATTTTTAGAACTACTAACATTCTTTGTATTAATATATTATTTTCATGACAATTAAGCATATGTACCTTCAAATAATAAAATCAAATAAAATGAAATAGAAATATTCACTCAATATGGTATGTTGATAAGCTTTATGTGACTTACTCATAAATTATTTTTAAGCTCTATTATCTCACACTGAAAAATGGGCTTTGTACTTATACATATAGTGTGGTACGGTTTTATAAAGGTCAAAATAATATTTCTTGACCATTAGCACAAAGCATGGCATTTTAAGAGAACATTGGAAAACAGGCAGTGTTACAGGCTTTAACTAGCTTCAACAATCGGGGGATCAAAAGTTTACATGACAACTTGAAGACATTCTGCAACACATACTTTATGACATGTAATTGGAAAGTTTTATGCACAGAGTCATTTATATTTCAGATTCAATTAAAGAAGTGTTACAGCTTAGACAGAAGGACATTTATGAAGGTGAAAGGTCTTGGCTATTTCTAGATTTATTAGTTGATTGGAGGCCATTGATGAGCAGGAGTCTTTGCTCATGGGACGGCTACATCTTTCAGGATCCGTCAGTAAGGCCAATTAAAAAGCCAGCAATGGCTGAGTGTTTTTATGCTTAGTTCTCCAGCCTCCTCCAGCGAAGCTGTCAGCCCTGTCCATGCGAGAGATGGGTTCAGGCACACCTACAGTCAAAGCTCCATATCCCCCACTCAGTTCTTCTCCGCAACTTCTGCTAGGCTTGCATATCTAATGCATAATGCATTAAATAATGTGATGAATAATTTGTAATCTGACAATTAGTAATGTGTTTCTCGGCTGAAACCAGAGGATGAAGGCCATGTTGAGGTAATGTTTTTTTGTAATGTTATTTTATTCATGAAGCAACAAAATGCAGAGTTGTGCAAACAAAAAGGAGAGAGACCAACGAGAAACTTCCATAAAAATTAAAAATGCAGAGCAACATTGCCATCCAGTCTGTTGGGGAGGTAGTACACAATATGGGTGAAGTGTGTCTTGAAGAGCTTTTTTCATGCATCGGCAGTGCCACAAAAACTTCAGTGGCGGTGCTTACAAAACAGATAATGCAAGTGTGTGAATGCATAATGCATTAGAATTCACATACAATGAATGGTAGCTGTATATGCACAGCAGATTCAGACACAGACCGCATTTTAGCTACTGTATCATATTAAATCCTTTATAATAGCTTATTAATAGAGAGGGGGAAAAAAATAAAATACGCTTTTGGTCTCAACATTTGTACCATTTAACTAAGCCTACACTGTTCTGAAACAGGCCTTTATTCCATTAAAGAGAGCATAAAAGTGAAAATATTATGCGTACAAGTGCTGTTTCAGAACTTTTAGGACAACAAGGAGCATCCGCGTGTCCTAATGGTTTGTGTTTAATTTAATTCAATTTGCATGCTCAACAGTGCAGAATGCAAACACAGTAGAAACAAGAGCAACACAGCATAAGCTCTGGTTCCTTCACTTATTTAAGCCTTGTGTTTTCTCAGCTGTTGACAGAAACACTGTTCAGAGATCTCTCACAACTCCAGCCACTATTCAGGATTTTGTTTTTTGCATTGCAATCGAAAAAGATAAGGCTGTATCGTTGCACCTTTTTTATTTATTTTGTCTTTATTTTATTATGTTTGAGGGGAAAAATTAGTTTTCCCTCAAATAAATAAATAAATATGTATTACCATGCAAAGTGTTATTTCTGCAACAGCATTTTAAATAAACACTGTTCTCATTATATTTTTTACACCCCTAAACATGACGCCGAACAAAACAAACTTGGTTGCTTTACATGTCGATCAGACGGCCCCTTGGGCAGTCCTTGGCCAATAAAAGCTTCTGTGGAGTCCAGACCCTCTGCCATCAGTTTGAAGGTCTGGCTACGCACGACTATGGAGGACGAGAAATGACTTAAGTATAAATAAATAAATAAATGAATAAATACGTAAATGCAGAATTAAATAAATAAATAAATAAATGTAGAAATACATAAATTAATAAACGAAGAAATAAATATATGAAGAAATAAATACTTCAACCAACTTATACCAAGAAATAAATACACAACCAACTGTAACATGTTCATGTAGGTCTCAGTTAAAATGCACACCTTTTAGATTTTTGATATTAAAATAAACTGTCAAATCATATGTAAATATTGCTGTTTTTTTCTTTCGTTACAGTTGGTTGTGTTACTGTGAGTCATTCTCCGCAAATGCTACTGAAGTTAGAAAAGTGTATACCAATGTCGTATGTAACTTTAGAGACGGTCCCTAGATTTGCGAATATCGAGTGCCGGAAACGACACCTCTGGCCATTCCACTGGGTCGTTTATAATTTATGTATTTCTACATTTATTTATTTATTTAATTCTGCATTTACGTATTTATTCATTTATTTATTTATTTTTACTTAAGTCATTTCTCGTCCTCCATACACGACACTTCTGCAGTCTTGAACAGAGAAGCTGTATTGAGTGCTCTGAATTTTGACAGTTTATTTGCTAGCCCAACCCATCTTTATTCTAAAAGAATGATAAAGATACTAAAAAAAAATAAGGACATTGCTAAAATAAATCCTAAAATTAGCTCTAAAAGCTGATGGAAGTAATTGTTGACAGTCACCAAAAACAGCCACTGATGTACAGAAATGACTGATGCTCAATGTAGCATCATACACTCTCAGAAAAAAAGGTACAGAAGTCACTGGGGCGGTACCTTTTCAAAAGGTACATTTTTGTACCTTTTAGGTACTAATATGCACACTTTAGGTACTAACATGTACCTTGTTACATGTAAGAGAAAGACCACACACTTTCATCTTGCAAATTTCTTAGTACTGTAGAAAATACTAAGTGATTAAACAAGCCTTCTGTGGCCTAATCAGTTTAATTGGAGCATGTGCTGGCTAATCAGGTCATTAAATCTATATAGATCACCTGCCATGTGCTTTTCCTTTTCCAATCGTGATCTTTCTAATCTCTTCATCCTCAGCAGTTTTATTCCTGATAGTTCTGCATTCCAGAGAGCTTCTAATTAACCAGCTTTAGCAAGCATGCTTTGAAGTTAATTACATTTCCAGAGACCCATTACTGTACGCAAGCTCCAATACAGCATCATGCATGTGCCCGTGTATAAATATTCCAGGTTCAGCACAAGTTAAGCTTATCAATAGCATTGTGGCAAAACAGTGATTACCAAAAAATATTTGACTCATTCCTTGTTTACTTTGAGGCACTTACAATGGGAGTAAATGGGGCCAATTTTCGGAGGAAATATGTTTGTTAAAACATGTATTATTTGAGCTTTAAAACTGTGTAGATTATAATATTTAGACTCGTTTTAGGGGGTTGTGCTGTCATGGATATAAATATAGCTACCAAAAGGCATAAAGTACTTTTTTTTGTTTATAGACTATGTTTAGCTGTTCACTTTTGGCGATTGTATTTAGGCTTCATAAAAGTTGCGTTCATTGGTAAACATTCACCCGCTTCGAATGTTATAACATTCGAAGCAGGTGAAACATTATCATTATGAGCAAAACATGTAAGAATCATAAATATTAGTTCTTATTCCAGAAGCCTACAGAAAAATCCTGTTGGGTTTTTGTCGAGGAAACCAGGGTGACACTAATGTCTGGGCTGGCCTACAAAAATACGTCGTAACTGCAGTAATCTACACTTAAAACTGTGAGCATTTTAATGTTTACAAATTGGCCATATGTATTTCCATTGTATGTGTTCCACTGTAACCCAGATTTTTTCTTTTTTTTTAAATAGAAGGATAAAGTGAAATCATTTTTGTGGTAATCAACTTTATGGTACAAATGCTGTCAATTGAGTTTAACTGGAATATTCATTTAGTAACAGTAGCTTGAAATATTGTGAAAATTGATTAAAATGTACCTGTTTTCACCCTATTTTTGAGTACTGTACATAACTGAATAATATGCTGCAAACTAAGTGACCACAGGGTAACTTGAACTTGAGGCTTTTGTGAATGTTTTCAAACTTTGTGATCTAATTAGCTCTTGCTGAATAGTGCTACTGGCACTGTGCATTAAAGCTCAGACCGCTTTTCTGCTAAACTCCTGCTGATTTTAGTGCAGTGAATGTGAGTGTGTCTATGTGAACGCACCACTAACTCCTCCAAGAAAGGCCTAGGGCAGAGCAGAAGTGCCTCCCAGCTGTGAGCCTGTAGGCTGGGCTGCAGAAGCAGCATTGAGCTCCTCTTAACCTTCCTCCCTCTTTGCTTTCACTTCTTTATGATCTATAGTACATCTCAAAAAAGAAAAAAAAACAGCATGAACCAAAAGTTTGAAACCACTAGATAAAACACTAATATTTTGCGGTTTTCTAATTTAATTAAAAAACGTTTTTAAAGATCAAATTTTATCATCATCATAACAGCTTAAGTGAAAATTGAATTAAAAATGAAACATCAATTTCAAAATGTCTTATTTAATGACAGCCGCAATCAATCTGGCATGAACTCCATAAGTTTGTTTAAAACCTAATGATCATGTTCTCCGGCATGATTTGAGATTCAGAGAGTATCTTGTTCTTTAACTGCAGCAGGAACATCTGACCATCTGTACAAAGGTATGGTCATACCTGTACAAGGTATAATCAATGTGATCTCAGACTTTTGGACCCCACTGTATATCTGTTCCTTGCTAATACAATAATATTGCTAATATTATTAATGTAATATTATTATGTTCCCTGTTAATACATTGCTAGGGTAATTCTTTACAAACTAGGTCTTGATGTGCTTAATTTGATTGGTTTGTTTTGTAAGCTCAGCTTCATCTGTCCTGTTCCCTTTGAATATATTAAGTGTTGTTGGATTTTGTAGAAAGCAGCAAACTGAACCTCCCAGACAGGTACAGAGCTGCTCATCATCTTTCGCTCCATAGAAAACAGATGGATGATTTGAGAAAAAGTCTGTCAGACCAAATGATAAAAAATGAATTAAAGGAGAGAAATGCCTTCCGCTGTTTTTGCATTTGCTCTACCCAGCTGTACAGGAACAGATTGGTTTAATTGGGTTAAGGGTGTGTTTTCACTCAAAGTCTGCTCTTGAAAGTCTGAAACTGTCATTTCACATCGCCATTTAGTCAAAAGTTAGAATACTTGATAGTATGTTACTTATTTTGGTGAAGTGAAGTAAGATTTTTGAGAATTATTGTTCAAACAGTGTGGCGGACATAATCATTCATGTCTGCAGATGACAGTCCAATTTTATATATTTCAAATGTAATTTATTCCTGCAATGGCAAAGCTGAATTTTCAGCAGCCATGTTGATACATTGATACCAACATTCAACAGTTGTGCTGCTTAATATTTTTGTGGAAACCGTGATTAGGAATTAAAGTATATGCAGCAAATTGGAAAATTGCACATGCCTGCATTCTCTAGGTTGAACAGATCATTTTTAGGACTGTGCAAAAATGCCTGCCATGACCGGATGATGACTGGAAAATCATATGAATCATGTGGCATATGAAGATGATACCAGTTAAGGGAGCTAAAAGGGACATACAAGAACAATTTCTTGTGCATTTAAAGGGCTCGCAATGCACATTTTATTATAGTACAGAAAAGAAGAGATTTACTCTATACCTCATCTACCAACTCACTCTTCTTATATCCCACAACAGAGAGCCTACCACAAAAGCAACAAGCAGCTGTCTGCCTTGTGAAAAGCTTTCCTGGATTGTGTCTGATTTGAGTCAGTTCTTTGGGCAGAGACCCAGGGAGAGACAGTCTTGTCTGCACAGGCATGTGGGACGGAGCTGAGTGGGCTTTCAGTCACGGTACATTGTCACAGTGATTCACCCTTGCAGCATAGCCAAGCACAGCGCTATCTCTTCTCCACAGTGCCGTATTCAGGACCATGGACAGGGACAGTCACAGTAAGACACAAGAAGACAGTAAGATGTTACAATGGGCTGCCAAATCAGGAGCAAGTGTGACATTCTTATGAAAGAAACTCCAAAACGGAGCATCTTCCATAGGGTGTCCTATTCTCATCAATCAACTCGCCACGGAACATGGCAAAAATAATAATAAAAAGAAAAAACAGGCTTTGTGGCAACAGCTGGTCCTGTCTGTGGGTTGGCAGATATACAGATGTAGAATTTGAGCTTTTATATTCTAGTGGCAGATCGGCTTATATAGTTTTTAAAGGGCACAGATGTCTCTTTGGTAATATTTTGACTTTCATAAAGTCTTGATCTAAAGCTGAAAATTGTAATTTATGCGGCACTGGTGTCACCAAATGGAACTGCTAAAGACTTGGCAAAGCTGAATTTCAAAAGATTCACATTCAAAGATTTTCTGATTGCAGTATTTTTCTACCGTTTTAGCCAAAAATTTATTAAGATATATTTTATTGTCTTTTTTCTACTGTGTATTTTTGCAGGGGTCAAACTGTTATAGCAGCAAAATGTGTATATATTAGATAACAATCACAATTATGAAATACGCATGTTTAATTTGGGATACATCTCAGTGTTTAAGCATCAATAATGTGTCAAATGAGGTTAGAGAAACCTATTAGTTATTTAATCATTTAAAAGGTAAATAAGGTTGAGTTTAATGATGAGGTTAAAAATTAGGTTAATTTGGTTAATATTGTGAAATATTTTTATAATCTAAAATAATGGTACTCCATTATAATATATTTTTTAATGTTTTTTTATTCCTGTGATGGCAAAGCTGAATTTTCAGCAGCCATTACTGTAGTCTTCAGTGTCACATGATCTCTTACAAATCATTCTAATATGATGATTTGATGCTCAAGAATAATTTCTTATTATTATCACCAATGTAAGTGAAAACTGTTTATACAGTATGTGCTTATTATGTACTGCTTATATTGATAAACAAATAGTGAAATAAACATACCATTTCATAAAATATTAGATGCATAAAGAAACAAAGGTAAATATCACATGTGTGAATATTTTACAGTTAAAGCTGTAAGTTTGTCAAATTATGAAAAAAGTGTAAAAAGTGTATTATTATTCAATTATAAGATACATAAAATGATAGCAAAGAAATTAGACAAAAAAGTCCAAAAATGTTTCCATCGCAGATTTTTGAGATGTGGTGAAAATGACACTGTGGAGGGAATTTTTATAACAAAATTATAACATATAATAAAATATAATAAAAATTACAGTTTTCTTGTGATGTATGTACAGTAGTATGTTCACTGTTGCATGTTGTTTGTGGACAAATTAAACTAGTTAGAGAGTGAAAAGTTTGTTTTAAGAGTGTTCACAGGGCCAAAACTGCCTATTTGAAGAAACACCCATTTACTGTATAAAGATAGATGTCAAAACATCTAAATAAATAAATACATACATACATAAAATCTTACTTGGATTATATCACTATGAATTAAGGCTTGGCATATGTAAGTACATTTGCTCAGTTTGAAAAGCTCCTCCAAAATTAAGCATATGCTCCTCATGGACCCATTTAAGTGTCTGTTCACATCAAGTCAACTCACAGTATCACGACTCTGTTCTCACTGGAACACATTTCTCATTTCACACTCAAACACTCAGTCATGTTAGCATTACGTGTCTATTGTTAAGATCAAAAGTGTGCGCATTTCCCAATGAAATATTTTTAGGACGGAATCCTACTTTGATCACCCATTTCCTTCTGTCAGCAGATTCTCCGTGTCTCTGTCTCTCTCTCTCTCAGCCAAACCACACAGAGAAACAGACAGCATAGCATGATCACAACAAGATTATAGCTTTGCTGGAGCAGAATCAAGCCTGTGTGAAATTGTCTACAGACCAAACTATTCCAAAGAGGATATTCTCCAAACGACTTCCACTGCACGTGAGTTCACAAGTAAACTGGCAAATACATTATATGCAGACAAAGAACAAATGTTGATGCTTCTGATAGCTTTGAGTCATACTTGGTTTCACAAGCCTAAACTGGTGAACTGGGATTCAAATGCAAAACCATAGTTTGTCACTTTTGGTGTAACAAAGTACTTGTGCTCATAGATTGGATCATAAGCTTGCAAAAGCTGGGAACTAATGATAAATTATGAGGTGCTGCAATAAACAGATTTGTCATAATTTTGTATTATTATGATGGATAAACCCTTTTGGGTTCTGTTCTGATGTAACATGGGCCTGATAAATAGGCACTTGCACAGTCTTGCTTATACTACTTTTTTCTCTTAAAAATAAGCATATTATACACATATTATTATAAAGAGTAATCAAAATAGTACATAATTAAGAACAATGAGTTTCTTAAAACAGCTGAATAAATAAACATAAAAATTATCATTATAATTTTTTATAATTTATGTATATAATAATTTTATATAAATATATATATATATATAGAGAGAGAGAGAGAGAGAGAGAGAGAGAGAGTCTGACTTGTAATCCAAAGGTCGCAGGTTCAAGTCTCGTTACCGGCAGGGATTGTAGGTGAGGGAAGTGACCTCAATACCACGGCTAGGGTGAGACCCTTGAGCACGGCACCACACCTGCTCCCCGGGCACCGCAGCACCATGGCTGCCCACTGCTCCAGGTGAGTGTGTTTGTGTGTGTGCATGTTTATGTGGTTTATGAGGACACAAATTTGTATAATAACATGGGTATGACATAGGTATTACAACGAGAAGGTGATTTATGAGGACATTTTCAGTGTCCCCGTAATTCAAAAGGCTTATAAATAATTCAGAATGAGTTTTTTTGAAAATCTAAAAATGCACAAAGTTTCCTGTAAGGGGTAGGTTTAGGGGTAGGGTTGGTGTAGGGCAATAGAATATACAGTCTGTACAGTAGAAAAACCATTATGCCTATGGAGAGTCCCCATAAACCATAAAAACAAACCTGTGTGTGTGTGTGTGTGTGTGCATGGATGGGTTAAATGCAGAGCACAAATTCCAAGTATGGGACACCACACGTCACGTCCCTTTCACATTTTCACTATATATATATATATTTACATTTACATTTAGTCATTTAGCAGACGCTTTTATCCAAAGCGACTTACAAATGAGGACAATAAAAACAGTCAAATTTAACAAAAGAGCAACAATATATAATTGCAAATGACAAGTATCGGTTAGCCTAACGCAGTACACGTAGCAAGGTATATATACAGTATCTCACAGAAGTGAGTACACCCCTCACATTTTTGTAAACATTTTATTATACCTTTTCATGTGACAACACTGAAGAAATGACACTTTGCTACAATGTAAAGTATTGAGTGTACAGCTTGTATAGCAGTGTAAATTTGCTGTCCCCTCAAAATAACTCAACACACAGCCATTAATGTCTAAACCGCTGGCCACAAAAGTGAGTACACCCCTAAGTGAAAATGTCCACATTGGGCCCAATTAGCCATTTTCTCTCCCCGGTGTCATGTGACTCATTAGTTTTACAAGGTCTCAGGTGTGAATGGGGAGCAGGTGTGTTAAATTTGCTGTTATCGCTCTCACTCTCTCATACTGGTCACTGGAAGTTCAACATGACACCTCATGGCAAAGAACTTTCTGAGGATCTGAAAAAAAGAATTGTTGCTCTACATAAAGATGGCGTAGGCTATAAGAAGATTGCCAAGACCCTGAAACTGAGCTGCAGCACGGTGGCCAAGACAATACAGTGGTTTAACAGGACAGGTTCCACTCAGAACAGGCTTCGCCATGGTCGACCAAAGAAGTTGAGTGCACGTGCTCAGCGTCATATTTAGAGGTTGTGTTTGGGAAATAGACGTATGAGTGCTGCCAGCATTGCTGCAGAGTTTGAAGGGGTGGGGGTCAGCCTGTCTGTGCTCAGACCATACACCGCACACTGCATCAAATTGGGCTGCATGGCTGTCGTCCCAGAAGGAAGCCTCTTCTAAAGATGATGCACAAGAAAGCCCGCAAACAGTTTGCTGAAGACAAGCAGACAAAGGACATGGATTACTGGAACCATGTCCTGTGGTCTGATGAGACCAAGATAAACTTATTTGGTTCAGATGGTGTCAAGCGTGTGTGGCGGAAACCAGGTGAGGAGTACAAAGACAAGTGTGTCTTGCCTACAGTCAAGCATGGTGGTGGGAGTGTCATGGTCTGGGGCTGCATGAGTGCTGCTGGCACTGGGGAGCTACAGTTCATTGAGGGAACCATGAATGCCAACATGTACTGTGACATACTGAAGCAGAGCGTGATCCCCTCCCTTCGGAGACTGGGCCGCAGGGCAGTATTCCAACATGATAACGACCCCAAACACACTTCCAAGATGACCACTACCTTGCTAAAGAAGCTGAGGGTAAAGGTGATGGATTGGCCAAGCATGGCATCCTCAAACGGAAGGTGGAGGAGCGCAAGGTCTCTAACATCCACCAGCTCTGTGATGCCGTCATGGAGTGGAAGAGGAGTCCAGTGGCAACCTGTGAAGCTCTGGTGGACTCCATGCCCAAGAGGGTTAAGGCAGGGCTGGAAAATAATGGGCCCAATTTGGACATTTTCACTTAGGGGTGTACTCACTTTTGTGGCCAGCGGTTTAGAACTCACTTTTGTGGTTGAGTTATTTTGAGGGG
>NW_015505863.1:412439-465820 GCF_001515645.1 Sinocyclocheilus grahami | reverse complement strand
GAGCAGCTATCGTCGGATCATCAGGATGGAATGAGAGATAGAGTTGAGTGTCATCAGCATAGCAGTGATATGAAAAGCCATGTTTCTGAATGACAGAACCTAGTGATGCCATGTAGACGGAGAAGAGAAGTGGTCCAAGAACTGAGCCCTGAGGCACCCCAGTAGCTAGATGTTGCGACTTGGACACCTCACCTCTCCAAGATACCTTGAAGGACCTATCTGAGAGGTAAGACTCAAACCACTGGCGTATGGTTCCTGAGATGCCATTTTCCAATAGGGTTAACAATATATATATATATTTCTGTCATGACAACTCTCTGAGGGATTGGCATGGTAATGTACATGACAATGTTAATGTATTTGGTCTTGGCGGAAGAGATTTGCTACACTGCTGCTGCATTTACATGCTGTGAGCATGTAAGAAATATTGCTACTACAAATATAACACATGAAATAACCCCCATATAGTATACATGAATCACCTCGTAGCAGATCTATACAGGTGGAGCTGGGGAAGGTGGAGGGCTTCTGAAGCAAGCTGCAACTGCTGCAGCAAGCACTAAGTCATATATTTGAATGTTGAGTTGCGAGCTCATTGGCTACCGATACAGGAGAGAACCAATCAGCTGTGCCATGTGATAATGATGTCATAGGTCAGATTGAGTTGGACCTATCGGACTGCGCCATCTAGAGTTTCATGCCAGAACTCTGTATATATATTCAATCATAATTCTGCATGACCTTTCTCTACTGTAATAAATAAAAATAAAAGTAATAAATAAAAATATTGAAAATAAGCATACTATATATATATTATTAAGTATGTTCCATCATAATAGAACAATAGAACAATGAGTTTATTATAACTGCTAAATAAATTAATACAAAATAAACAAATAAAATTAATTAAAATTAACTCTACTGTAATAAATAAAAATAAAAGTAATAAATAAAAATATTGAAAATAAGCATACTATATATATTATTAAGTATGTTCCATCATAATAGAACAATAGAACAATGAGTTTATTATAACTGCTAAATAAATTAATACAAAATAAACAAATAACACTCCCCCTTTTATAGGCACACAGGCACTAATTGGCTCATGAAACTTACCCAACCATGATAAAGTATGAAGGTTCACAGGTTCACCTGTTTGGGTAACGCCAGCCAATTATACTGGGTCTATAGCTCACTCTGCTACATTCATATATATATATATATATATATACCCAGAAAGTAGCAGGTGTGCAATACTACAAAAAGGAAAGATAGCAAGATATTAAAGAAAACTAAGGAATTTTGGACACCAATCAGTCACGATACAAACATAGCAGGGGACTAATATCACATCTAGAAACTCGGTGGGGCCGAAATATGTTTTATTGTAAGTGCTGACAGTCAGAGGCTGTTGTCATGTAATGGTCCATCAGTTCCTTATGGGGGCCTTCCCAGAGCTAGCTATCCAACTACACAGACGGCTGCTGAGAAATGATCTCAGATGGCCATATGCAACGACGCACACGCCTAACAGAGCAGATAAAAAAATAAAAAAAACAGAAAAGCTTCTGGCATGCAAGAAATGCCAGTCAGCCTATTTTTTTTAAACAGTGTGATTAATTGCCATATGAGTTCTGCTTCATCACACATGTAATTAGGAGTCAGACAGTAAATCAACTACAGTGTATCAAAGGACGTCTTATTTGTTTTGATCCACAAACACTTGCTGCTTACAGAGAACGCATTTAATTATTAAATATTCAAGTTTATTAAATATGTTTGATGGATATAGTCATATGTATGAAAAGTATTCAAGACATCCAATGTCTTGAAAGACTGCAAGTATTTTCTTTCAGAAAAAGAATGCACTCTAAGATGTGCTGAAAAGAAACTGAATTTATCAAGTTGTTGGCCCTGCAGCCTGAGATCCTTATACATTTTTAAAGATGTGTAGGAAGGGTGATAATTTGTTCACAGTGTGTGTTCACAAAGGTATCTATTTTACCAACTAGAGCCAATAATTATGTCATTATCACTAATAGCACCATTCAGAACTTGGATAGTGGTTTCAATTTGGGCTGAGACATGTTTAGTTTCTGCTTCTGTCTTTTCCCATCTGCAGGTCGAAGCATGCCAATGAAACAGCTATTTCTAAAGTTGGCTAAATAAAAGAGCTACGAGGAAGTGCCTTGTTCTGATGCTCAGAACAATTCTGTTCAGATTATCGGCTCAAAGCTGATCATGTTACTGTCACAAAATAGGAAACCCTTCATATTTGTACATTACTTCCGGAATCGTCTCAACCCACGCTGTATATAAAAACGTTATATAGATATAAAATATCTTCAGTATAAGCCATATTAGCATCAAATGATATATTCATGGGGAAAAAAAATCTACAAAATATTCTGTTTGAGCACCAAATCAGCATATTACAATGATTTCTGAAGGATCATGTGACACTGAAGACTGGAGTAATGGCTGCTGTAAATTCAGCTTTTCATCACAGAAATAAATTACATATTGAAATATATTAAAATAGAATACAGCTATTTTAAATTGTAATAATTTTTCAAACTATTACTGTTTTACTGTATTTTTGAAACAAATGTAGCCTTGGTGAGCATTTGAAACGTCATATCAAAAATATAAAAAAATCTTACAGACCCCAAACCTTTGAACGGGTACACACACAAAGTTATTGGGACAGACTTCATGCTTTAGACACTTTGAGGACAAAGTCATCACAGTGATGAATCAGCTCTATTTGTCCAGTAAATGTTAATGAGTTGTTTATATGGCTCTCCAGTCACTGGGTTGTGGTTAGAACACTTGGTTGAGTGAGTGCATCAGACGAGACAACGAAGAAGAAGTGCTGCTGCAGAGTGAGTGCATCAGAGAAAACGAAGAAGAGCTGCTGTGCTGTAGCGTAAAATTTTCGGCATGTCTAGAACAATTCTTACAAGTATAACACGACGTAGCTGGGCACCGCGGACAGACGCCGAACGGCGCCGCCGGTGTGCCTACATTCATCGAAAATAAAGTATTTGAATTTTAAAGACGTGGCGTGACGCGACGCTGCGCTTCTCGTCCGGTGTGCGACAGCCTGAAATGCAGTTTTTTTTCACCTCCATGCCCAAACGTCTTTGTTTGGGCTTCCGAAAGCGGATGATGTCAGGAAACAGTGGTTGCAATTTATTTTTTAACTCTGTTCCTGAGCATTATAACCCCAATTTGCTATTGTGTGCTGCGCATTTTACTGAGGACTGCTTCCACAACACGAGGGAGTAATGCCGGATTCGCCCAAAAGTTTTTGTTGAAAGACGGAGCAAGGGGCGTGGCAGTAATGAAACACTGTCTAAGCTGTTCGCCAATCACAACGCACTGGGACAGCTTGTTTTGCGGAAGGCGGACCTTCATCAAAGCCGGAACTAATCGAGCCATTTGTGCCAGGCTGGGGAGAAAAGTATTTTAATAATGTAAATTATGTGAAAAATTATGCGTTTTTCGAACCACCAACCATGAGAGCATGTTCTAGTACACCCCCAAAACAAAATCAAGACTTTGTAAAAGAGCATACTAGGACCCCTTTAAGTCATGCAATTAAAAAATAATTGTTCTGAATTTTAAGAAAAAAAAAAGTTTAATGAGGACATCTAATAACGATTATATTCATTTTTGCTGGTCATTGCATATTAAAGCAAAGGTCAATTTCTTTGTTGTATGATGAACAGACTGTATGATGAAAGTTTTCCAGATATAATGTTGTGTCCACAATTGTTGTGGCACTGTATACTTTATGCAATCACAAGCAAATGCATTATTCACCCAATGTATTATTCACTTTACACAAAGGTACAAAGGTACACAAATTCAAAGCTCAGCCATTCCCAGCATGCATTTTCTATGCAGTGATTGGCACTTCCAAACTGAGGGATTAAGACTGCTCTAGACAAAAGACTCAAAACAATTAAATTTGACAAAAAATATTAATTGTCATGAATATAAAATGGCAAAACAGATTGTTTAAAGTGCCTTTGACATTAATATAGCGCAGCAGAGCCTGTGTTGAGGAAGTCAAGCAATAAGAAATAGATCTTTATGCTACCAGATGGAAGGAATGAGTTGCTGTCCTCTCTTGATGCTGTATTTATTCCTCAAAGCCTGGCTGAGCCCTAGTTGTTCTTTTGTAAAATTATAACCTCTGCAGAATGATATGTGTGTGTAGGACATTTCAACTCAGCAGAGCTTTTAAGAATAAATAAAACTTACAATCATTGAGGTACTTGAAGGGTAACAAACAAAGAAGCATAATCAATTAAAGCACTCTAATGCACTTCTTTGGCAAAACAAGTTAAGGACTTTTGAAACATAATTCTCCAGCCAACTTATTCTCTGTCATTGGCTGCGTGTCCACAAAAATAAGGACTTTCAAACACCTTGTCTCTCCGTTAACATGCAAAATTCAAATGTACAGATCTGACTTGCAATTGCAACAAACAAAGTATTGCACATAAAATTCTATAAAAGATTCTTTAAATTTACTTTTGAAAGAAATTGTAAAAGTTTTTCTGGGTCCATCTTATAAAACAAGTCCTTAAGAGTTTGTCCTGATAATAACCTTTGTCTCATGACATTAAATATTGAACAGACCAAAAGCACGTTTCACCGTCAAGTGAATCGTGCAATATTAACATTTTGGTGCTACTTCACCAATCAATAAATGTCCAGGAGTTAATCTAGTATGTCCAATACGACACCTTGTATACACAACTTGGTCATGCCCGGCTTTAAAAGATTAAATATATCTTGTTCCTACAACAGAATTTATTTTTAAAAGTTTGTTATTTTGACATTCTTCCCATTCCGCTTGCCGTTTCTCCAATATGTATCTGTTGATTACTGGCTTCACATCAGAAGGTGGAATTTGGCATTCATGTACATTTTCTGTAAGACCCTGTTTTGCAGCTATGTCAGCTTGTTCGTTTCCAATAATTCCTCTATGTCCTGGAATATCATAATTGAGTCTCCGCAACTGATTTGCTTTGATGAATATGTCAACAATTATTGGATGATTTGTTTTTAAAGACTCCAGTGCTTGCAAACAGGATTTTGTGTCAGTGAACATTATGAAGTTTCTTTCTTTTGCATTTTCAATATGATCCAGAGCAAGTAATAGAGCTTGGGTTCTGCTGTAAAGATGGAACAGTAGTCTGGGATACAAAAGCCATAGTGATGATGATCGCTTACTATTGCTGCAGATACATGGTTATCCATTTTTGATCCATGACTGGAAAAAAGGTTTCTTATGTCAAAAACATGTTGACGTTATATATGGGTAGGATTCATTCTTATTGCAGGTCAATTCCAAATAGATATATAATTTTTCCATACTCCAAGGTGGGACTGGACAAAGGAGTTTCTCTCAGACAGAAATGAGAACTTGTGTCATCCCGATCTAGAAAATACAAATATCTGACTACAATGAATCTGAAATGTTGAATGTGTCTGTAAACGGTCCACATTAATTCATGAAGACTGCATGCTAATGTGTTTATTTAAACATTTAAAAAATAACATTAAGGAGTTAAAGCCATCTTACTCGAATGATCACCGGTTAACCTTTATTAGCGATACACGTGTATTAAAATTCTGGCTGATATACAGATAAGCCCATAATTATTTTCATGCTATGGCCAATAGCTGATTAATGGACGATTTTAAAATACTTCACTATTTTGTCTAAATAAAATAAAAGTAAAATACTAAAAAATAAAAAAACTCATTAAATGTTACAACTGAATTTAGGTATCATTCACAGCATAACGTATAGTATGAAAAATGTATATTCGTTTTAATATTCTATAAAGATTACATTCAAAAGTTCTTAATTGATCAGTGTTTAAGGATTTTAAGCAGTGTTGTTATTGTTAAAATTATCAAAAACTGCTTTTGGTAAAATAAAATAAAATATTAGATGAAAAACTTAAACTCAGAAAAATGCAAGGAATGTTGCCTTATTTAATACTAATTGAAATAAGCTAAAATAATACAACTGAAATAAGTATAATGAAATAAGTATAAAAAAGAATAACTATTTGAAAAATAAATAAAAATGACAAAAGCACAACAAAATTTACAAAAAAACCTTACACTAAAATAAAAATCTAAAATTTTAAAATAAAAGCTAATTTAACATTTTAATAAATACTATAATTGTATATAATTAATACTAAAATAACACTGACTTTAAGTGAACATTAGATGACTGCAAATATAATTTAAACATAGAAACAGAAAAAATCATGTGTATTTACAGTATATAGTACTACTAGCATATAGTAGTATACCATACTATATATAGTACTACTACATTATCGTACTACTCAACAACTCATGGTAGTTTCCTAAACATCATGTAAATGCCACATGACATGATGACAACACTAAAATTGTTTCTTTTCAGCCTATGTGCTTTCAGCCTATCTGTTTACATGACGAAGAGATGGAGGAAGGGATGGACGGAGCTTCCTATTCTGACTCACCAGTCGTTTTTAATCTATTGTCCCCTCCACTTTCTCTGTTTGTACATCTATGTGCTCTATATTCTATATAGAGCATCAGTGCTCAGTTGACTAACAGGATTTCAGAGTCTGTCCGAAGCTGATGTGTGTGCATTTCTCCTTCAGGTGAAATGTAAGGAATCGTAATCGAGAAACTGTCTGGGAAATCATTTCCATGCCTAGAAAGTGCCACACATGCAGAACACCACTACCTCATAAACCCACTGAGACCCCAGTGGAGCTCTAAACACTCAAACATGAAAAAAACATTTATGAGTCATCCTGCCAGCCTTGCATTGTGTTTCAACCAGTCTTGACTATAGTTTAAAAAAATGCCTTAGGTAAGAGCAGTACAACATCAAGATGCCACACACCAATTCTTTAAGAAAAGAGAGACACTTTTCTTTTAACTTACATAAGATGGAGATGTTTTTCAAAATGCTACTAACAGTGAATAAATAATTGTTTACTGGGGCTTTTCCTCAGGCAATTCAATTCTCTTCTCAACATAGTTTTGAATTTTATTTTCATCTTCTTTTTTCTCTCTCTTGCATCTCATTTCAAATACTTGAGTATTTATGTACAGAGCCCTCACAAAATGTAATTTTAGTATCATTGAGATACTATTATAGTTTTTATTAATATTTTGGAATTAGTTATATGTATATATATATATATATATATATATACTACTTTCGTTTTAATTTAAAAAATATTTTTTCATTTTTGGAGTTTTTGCCATTTTTATTAGCTTTTGAGGGTTTTTTTATTCAATTTTATTTCAGTTTTAGATATTTTAGCACACCGAGTTAAACTAAATGAAAATGAGAAATGTTGCCTAGGGCAATTAGTTGAAATAAGTTTTTTTTTTTTCCAGTTAACAAAACTTTTTTTTTATTTTTTTTTTTAGTTTTAGTTAACATTAATAACCATGTTTTGGAAACACCCTAGGCTGACAATATCAGCTACAAAAAAAATAACACATTTCATTTAGTTAAAAAAAATAAAAATTCAGAACTATTTAGAACTAATTAAGATTATCTCTGAAGGTCATCATTGCATCTTACCTTAGATTCTTTTAGCTCAACTAGCATGCTGCTAACAATGCTACTCACACGAACTGATCAAGTGTATCATCGTATTAAAAACCACATAGGCCCTACTAACATATTACTCTTGCTATTTTTAACAGTACACAGTTCCGAATTCAGCACACATGTCAATTACACTGGAAGCTGTTAAAACCATCTGACAAACGTAAAAACTATTTAAAGAAAGTAAAAGTCCATTAGCTCCCAGAGTGGGCTAAGTATTAGAAACACATGAAACGGTTTCACAGTTTGGGCTTCTGGCACATGCTAATCTTATGCGATTAGCATTCTCGCCCCATAAACCACCTGAAATCCGACTGAAATTTTAGATTAAGAAGTTCAAAGGGTCCTCAGTTCCTGGAGCCGAGTCAGCTCTCTGTCCCTCACGTCAAGCCAATGACAGAAACTCAGAAATAGTGGAATCATAACAGGAAATGGAACATCTGCTGACAGCATGACACATCTTCATCACCAACCCTCAGAAAATCTGTCCATGGAGAAGTGAGAACTATAAAGAGGACAGCGATGCTCTCGCCAGCCAAAAAGATCACGGAAAAGAGATGGAAAGCTGAAGTCCAAAGGCTGCCAAAAACCATCCAAATGCTATATTTGATGAAAAAAAGACAAATAGCCCCCAAGACGGCATTCTGATGGCTTTCCCACATTTCTATTTTAGAAGTGTTACAGCACTGCTCACAGATGGAGAGGGGCTCCCTATGTTTTTTGTGTCAGGAGACGTGATGTCGCTCTGCAACATTTCCTGACATGACGGAATGAGTAATAGGTTCCTGTGCTGCCCATTCCTTTAATCCATATTTAGCCTTACATTTGCATATTCCACAGTACTGTTCGCTTTTACAGTTAATGCTCATTTAAACCCCCTGGGATATTGCCACCTGCAAACGGACTGCTAAATGCATGTGACTGAACAATCAAGGCGTTTTATGTCCTAGCTATATTTTTAGAGAAGCACTGATATTAAAATTCAAGCTGATGATTACTTCCATGTTATGGATGATAACAGCTAAATAGTTAATATTAAAACCATACACTATTTTCTCAGAATAGAAAAAAATTATATAAAAGTCTAAAAACTCAAATCAATAATTTTAAATAAAGTGACAAGCATCACAACATTATAATGCTCAGTGTGAATAATGGATTTTTATATATATTTTTAAATTCATTACAATTACACTACAGACAGCGTTATGCATTGATACACTAAGCCCATACTTATTTTCATGTTTTGGACAAAAACTGATATATGATAGATATTATAATTCTTTACTATTTTGTAAAAAAATTTATTAAAACACTAAAGAATAAAATAAATAATTTTGAAAGATACAAGTGAATTTAGGCATCACAACATCATAATGTACCGTATGAAATGGGATATAAATTTTTTGCACGTTTTTAACGATTAGCTTGAGTGAAAATTTTATGATGACAAAGGTAATCTTAATGTACAAACATTGTAAATGAGCAGACACAATTAAAGGAATGGTTCACCCAAAAATGAAATTTTTCTAAAAATGTACTCCAAAATCTCCTGAACTAAAAATCTCCAATATTGGCCAGTAACCTATATGGTGCCAACATATTGTGCATCCCTATATTTTGCATGGTCTATAAAAATCATCTCTCACCTTAAAAGAGAGCTGAATAGGGAGTGTGACAAATTGACATCTGAATTATTTGACATTTTAGCCTACACCATATGTGCCACAAGGAGTCAAACAGGCAGGTGGGTTTAGTTACCAGATAACCCAATTAACAAACATCCTGAAGCCATGAAGCAAAACACACTTTGAAGACTGAATTATGGTATACTGTGAAGTCACAAACCGTAGGTTCAATTCAAATGGTAAACAACTCTGTAGTGTCATATGGACATTATGAATATTCATCATAAATATAAATATAAAAATATATATTCTTGACAGTAATTTTTCAAGCTTTGGCTCTTTTTCAAGAATAACAGAGAGGGTAAATGCACAGACAGAGAAGGATTACATAACTTGATCTCTATTCTATTATTCTGGTATCCAACAAAAATATATGATGCCGTATGTCCTTTCTGTATTCCAAAATCAGAAAGACTCAGCTCATAAGAGTAAAAAAAGGGAGCTTTTTAGTTTTGCATCAGTCAACAGTCACAAACACACTTAAGAAACAGATATCCAACAATGCAATCTGAATCATCAAACCCTTCAAATCTGAACAATCTGCATTTTTTTCTGCAGTCCATGATGGATGAAAGCCAATAGATTGTGACAGTTTTTTATTTATTTATTTATTTTTCATTAATTATCTAGAACGTGGGGAAGGGAACTGATATTATCTTGACATTGGACACTTATACGAACTTGTTAGACTTTAAAATGTAATCCCCTTTTTACTTTAGTTCATTTGATGCTCAGGTTTTGTTGGATCCCACTCATTAAACAACTTTAGTCACACAAGTGGGAGGACGATGTAAGGGAGGGCAAATTTATGCACTATTGACGGAGGGAATGCAATTTCATCCCTGTTCTCTAATGACTGTAAACAAGAACTGAGAAATATGGAGATCAGGCCACTTCAGACATGCTTAATTATTGCTCAAGGTTAGTTATCCAGTTAATGGGACATTTGGGATATAATGATTGTATAATATGCAGTGATTCTAAATCTAATATTATAACGTGTGTAGGAACAGACCGATGCATTGCTTATTTTCAGCTCATCAAAAAAAAACATTCTGTTTGTCCTAATTGCTTGCGTTTATTATATTGATAAATTGCATTGATGAATTTGATAAACAGTGCTAGTGATTGGAGAGGACGCTGCTTTTCTCCAGTGTAATATTGTTTGTTTTGCTTGTATTTACTCGGGAAAGATAGACAGACAAACAATCATATACTGCAGTAGGCCTACTTACCTCATTAATTATTCAGGACCTTTGTACGGGAGTGAAGAAAAGTACTCAGTTACTTTCGTAACCTCGGTTCCCTGAGATACAGGATAGAGTACTGCGTCGCTAGACGCTTATGGGGAAAATTTTCCTTTTTCTCAGAGGACTGAAGATTTATTCAATCACGCAGTGTAACTGCACGGCCATTGGTTTGTGCAGTGATTATAAAACGAACCAATGGCTCGGCAGTGGTGCTGCACGAGACTATGGCAGTGAAGCCCGCCAGAGCCCGCCAGAATGGGTGGGGCCATCTGGCTATATAAGCAGGCATTTCACCATAGGATCTCAGGTAAATTCGACTGAAGCGACGACACCGAGTCATGCAGCATCGTGGCACGGCAAGGAACGCAGTACCCGTTCCCGTATCTCAAGGAACCGAGGTTACGAAAGTAACCGAGTACGTTCCCTATCGATACGTCACTCGTACTGGAACGACTGATATGAACTGGCCTTGAGCAAAAAAGCCTCAGAGGGACCAATTATGTGCAGGGTGAGCACTGCAGGAGGCAAGAGGACTGAACTCACTGAGGTCAGCCCAGTCTTCAGATAATCGTTCCAACGGTCATATGTACAGCCTCAGGACTAGTAATAGGGCCAAGAGCGTTCCTGAATAATCAGGCAGTGCCTGAGACTTAGACCGCCTTAGACAGGCATGTGCCACTTTAAGCAGATAAAATCCGGGCCTGCAAGGCCGGAACATCCAAGTTATAGAACCTGGCAAAGGTGGACGCCGAGGCCCAGCCGGCCGCCGGCCAGATGTCTGCTATGTACACACCACTAGACCACGCCCAGGAAGAGGCCATGCTTCGAGGGGAATGTGTCTCACTCCTATGGGACTCTGAAGGCCCAGGGAGGAGTAAGCTAGTGTGATAGCGTCAACTAACAATCGAGAGATCCTCTGCTTTGTGACCGGGGACCCTTTGGTGCGGCCGCCAAAGCGTACGAAGAGTTGTTCTGACTGCCTGAAGGGGGCGGAATGCTCGATGTAAATTCTAAATGCCCTGACTGGGCAGAGAGGGTTAAACTCCTGGTAATAACACTTTAGGGACATACCCATGTCTTGGCTTTAGGACAAATTTGGCAGTCCCAGGCTTATCGAGAGAGCCTGCAAGTCACCTACTTGCTTAATCGATGCTAGCGCCAGCAGCAGAGTGGTTTTCAGCGACAGTGTTTTTAAGCTTGCAGACTGAAGTGGCTCAAAGGGGGAGCATTTGAGGGCTCTCAGGACCATGGGCAGATCCCCTGTAGGGACCGTGAGGGGCCAGGGTGGATGAAGCATCCTGGATCCCCTCAGGAAATGGGCAACTGGGTTGTTCTGGCCCATCGACTGTCCGGCTATAGGAGCGTGAGAAGCTGCTATAGCTGCCACATAGACTTTGAGCATGGAAGGGGAGCGGCCCTTGTCCAACAGTTCTTATAAGTAGGACAATATCACAGATATGTCACATGTTATTGGGAGGAGGTTGGGCCATTCGTGGGCCAATGCGTCCTCATTCTTCGAAAAACAAGTTTGGCAGTGAGAGTTGTCTTTTGCGGCAAAGAGGTCGACCTCTGCCTTACCAAAGATCTCCCAGATTTTCTGAACCACCTGTGGGTGGAGCATCCACTCCTCTGAAGAGACTTGTCTGCTCCTTGGTTCAGTATGCCGGCGCACATGAGCTGCCCTCAATTAACGCAGGTTGAGATGTGCCCATTCCAAGAGGCGTTTTACCATCTCGAAAGGGCATTTCGAGGTGAGCCCACCTTGGCGATTTATATATGACACCACCGTCATGCTGTCTGATCTGACTAGCACGTGGTGTCCTTTCAGGACTGGCAAGAAGGTCTGAATAGCTTGGCATACTGCCGTCTGTTTGAGACAGTTGATGTGTAGCTGGCCTTCCGCGTTCGTTCAGGAGCTGAAGGTTGGTCTGCCGTCGCGCAGAGCTCCCCAACCTGTGTTGGATGCGTCTGTCGAGGCAACTTTCCTTCTGTAAACCAATCCCATAGTCACGCCCTGCTTGAACCACTGTAGGTCCTTCCAGGGGGCCAGGGCCGTCACGCAGGCCTGGTCCACCATGATGCAGATGCATCCATGATGCCACGCATGGGGCAGAATTAGAGGTTTTTAAACCAGTACTGAAGTGGTCTCATTCTGAGCAGGCCCAACTGAAGTACCGGTGCTGCAGAGGCCATGAGGCCCAGCATCTTTTGAAACCTTTTGAGGAGGTAGGAGGCTCCAATTCTGAAGGAAGCCGCGAGCTGCTGTATAGCCAGTGCACGGTCTGGTGCAACTATCGCCCTCATGTGGACAGAGTCGAAAAGTGCCCCCAGGAATGAAGTTCGCTGGCTGGGGGACAGAGAACTCTTGGCAAAATTGATCCTGAGTCCCAGGCGCTCTTAGTGGCTGAGGAGGAGGGCCCTGTGGGCTATTAACTCGGCCTCCGACTGTGCTAAAACCATCTGTCTCAGAGGGGAGAGGGCCTCATGCACTTCGTAAAAGTGCGGAGAGCCAGAGACAGCCCGAAGGGCAGGACTGTGTATTGATAAGCCACTCCATCGAAGGCGAATCTCAAGAATCGTCTGTGATGGGGGGCTATCTGGATGTGAAAGTAAGCATCTTTCAGATCCAGCGAAAAGAACCAGTCCTCTGGGCGGATTTGCAAGAGGATCTGCTTCAGTGTAGTCATTCTGAACGGCCGTTTCATGAGGGCACTGTCAGGCATCTGAGATCTTTTTGGGGATGAGGAAGTAACGGCTGTAGAAGCCTGACTCACTCTGAGCTGGTGGAACTGTTTCTATGGGTCCTTTTGCCAGCAAATTCTTTATCTCTGCTCGCAGAACATGAGCGTTCCTGCTGTGCACTGAGGTGGAGACCACACCGTTGAACCTCTGGGGTCTTCGAACGTATTGAAGTGAATAACCTCATTCTATAATCCCCAGAACCCAATGAGACACTCCAGGGATGACCCGCCAGTCCTCGGCCCATGTTACAAGGGGTTTTATTAATTTGGGTGGTGAGTCGCCGTACGGGGACTCAACACTCATGATAACTGGAAGAGGAAATTTGCTCTCTTTTTGAAAATGTTTGTTTTTTTATTTTTCTTGCTATCACAGTGGCTTTGTGAGAGGGCGGTTTTAGAATGGGCCAGTGATTCACAACAATTTCTGGAATAAACATACTGCCACTGGCACCCAGAACTGAACGGAGTACTTGAGGGCATGAAAGAGGGCGTTTCGGGGGTGGTCCGGGGGCGCAGGGTCCAAGTTCAGCTTGGGCCGGGGTCCTTGGTGCTTTGGAAAGGGATAGCATCTGGCAGAGCGGGAGTGCTGTCGGGGCTCAGGCTTTTGAGTAGGCTGAGCGGGCGACGGCGCAGCTTTGGCTGGCTGCTGCGCTGGAGCAGGCTTGGGGTGACTGGTGGCTGTTGCAGAGCTGGAGCGTTTCGGCAAGAATTGTCGCATGGCCTGGGACGACTTCTGAGTAAATCGTTCTGCAAACCCCTCGACGGCAGGTCCAAACAGCCCCGTAGGGGAGACCAGGGAGTCGAGGAAGGGAACCTTGTCACCCTCCTTAATCTCGGTTAGGTTAAGCCATAAGTAGCGCTCCAGCACCACTAGATTGGCCATTGACCTCCCTATGGCCTGTGCTGTGGCCTTGGTAGCCCTTAGAGCCAGGTCTGTAGCTCCCTGAAAGCTGCGGCATCAGGTCCTGACTCATTCATGGCCTGAAGGAGTTTGGCCTGAAAGACATGGAGCACAGCCATGGAGGGTAGAGCTGAGGCGGCCTGCCCGGCGGAGGAATATGTTCGTCCAGCGAGGGCAGAAGTCGTCCTGCAGGGTTTGGAGGGGTGAGCGACCTTCACTTTCCATCCAATGGCAGTGGGCAGGCAAAGGTGCGCAGCCACTGCCTCATCGAGAGGAGGCATCCTCTCGTAACCCTTTTCTTCAGTGCCGTCCACTGAGGAGAGAGCAGAAGAAGAGTTAGAGCTAAGGTGGGCCGTGTAGGGAGTACGCCACGACTTCGTAAGCTCACCATGGACCTCCGGGAAAAACGGAGAGGCTCGCTGACGAGGGGCCTGGCGGCGCCCCGTCAGGAACAACCAGAAGTGGGCTCTTCCGGCGTAGACCCCTCCAATCCCAGCTCCTCAATTGCCTTAGAGAGGATGCAGAAAAGTTTGGCATCCATCCCTGGCTTAGAGTCGCTGGGCTCGGCCGACGATGAAGGGGCGGGGTCAGCAATAGAGCCCGACATCTCCTCCACGTCTGATGCTATTAGAGACATGCTGTCATCTAACAGCTCGTTCTCAATGGGACCGAACGAGACCATGTCGCTCGCCTTAGCCGAGGGACGCTGGTCTGCGTGTTCAAAGAAAACGGGAGAATACTCCCTGCTTGGCGGGGCGAGGCGCGCAGGATCTGGGCCGGCGTAAGCTTGCTCGTGGCCGAGCGCTTAGTCCCTTTAGTCCCGCTTAGTCCCTTTGTTTTTTACTCACAGATCCTTGGAAGGAAGAAAACGGGAGGTCGCGAGGGGTGGATTCGCTCTCTAAAAAGAAAGAGATCAGAGCGCAGAGCAGCGAGACTCATGTTCACGCAATGTGAACAATCCATCTCGGTCAGAGGACCATCACCATCGTGCAGTGCAATACTGCATGACGTGCAATGTCAGCGCGGCATTTGAAACAACACCGCTGCTCTTTTAGAGAGAAATTAGCTATTTTAGGCTCGCCGGATGGCAGCAGGGGACGAGCTGGCGTCAAGCAGCGAGAGGGCGCAGAAGAAAAGGCAGCTTCTATCCACAGCGAGGCGTTTCTACGGCGAGTGTCTTCAAGTCCTGAAGGTCAGCGAAGGGAAGATCGTCGTCACTGAAGGAGAATTGATCTGAGATCCTATGGCGAAATGCCTGCTTATATAGCCAGATGCCCCCCCCCATTCTGGCAGGCTCTGGCAGGCTTCACTGCCATAGTCTCGTGCAGCACCACTGCCGAGCCATTGGTTCGTTTTATAATCACTGCACAAACCAATGGCCATGCAGTTACACTGCGTGATTGAATAAGTCTTCAGTCCTCTGAGAAAAAGGAGTTTTCCCCATAAGCGTCCAGCGACGCAGTACTTGATCCTGTATCTCAGGGAACCGAGGTTACAAAAGTAACCGAGTACTTTTCTTCGCTCCCGTACAAAGGTCCTGAATAATTAATGAGGTAAGTAGGCCTACTGCAGTATATGATTGTTTGTCTGTCTATCTTTCCCGGGTAAATACAAGCAAAACAAACAATATTACATTGGAGAAAAGCAGTGTCCTCTCCAATCACTACCACCGTTTATCAAATTCATCAATTCAGTTTATCAATATAATAAACGCAAGCAATTAGGACAAACAGAATGTTTTTTTTGATGAGCTGAAAACAAACCTCTGCCGTTTTATAATCACTGCACAAACCAATGGCCGTGCAGTTACACTGCGTGATTGAATAAGTCTTCAGTCCTCTGAGAAAAAGTAGTGTTCTCCATAAGCGTCTAGCAACGCAGTTCGAGTGAAGTATTGATAGGGAACTCCCAGTGTCTGAGGGAATCCATTTGAACAATGGCTATAAACGCGTCGTGATGAAACCATTAAGACTATTGTTATGTTGTAGTATGTTTCCGACCGATATTCACAGCGGATTTATATAGCAATATTTTCACAAACAGGCAAGGTATTAGAACAACTTTCTTGCCCGTCGTGAAATCTCTTTTTCTAATCAACGTTATTGACCTTATTAATATGCAATAAGAACATTAACCCGAAAGGTACAATGCGAATCAAAAGTCATAATTAATGGGAGATAATAAATCACGCAGTTACACCTGTCTCCTTGGACCGGAAAAAGAATGTTGTAGTACGTGCGTGAAACTGCAAGTCGCGTACAGACATAACATCTGAAGCAATCAAACAAGCCTATATATTACAAATATTTTAATATGTACATTGGTGATCAAAAGTTTTGAATAATTAAGATTGTTAATGTTTTTGAAGGAAACATCACCAAGACTGCATTTATTTGACAAAAATACAGTAAAAACAGTAATACTGTAAAATATTACAATTTAAAAGAACTATTTTCTATTTTAATGCATTTTAAAATATAATTTATTCCTCTAATGGCAGGTAAAAATAAATGCTAATAAGAAATGTTTGATGTTTGAACAAATGCTTGAACAAAAATCAGTATATTAGAATGATTTCTGAATGATCATGCTGCACTGAAGTACTGGCTGCTGAAAATTAAGCTGTCATCAAAGGAACAAATTGCATTTTAAAATATATTCAAATAGAAACATTTTTTTTGACTAATAATATTTCACAATATTGCTGTTTTACTGTATTTTTGATTAAATAAATGCAGCATAAGAAACTTTTTTCAAAAACATAAAAAAAAAACGTTATGATTCCAAACTAGTATATTACAAATAAAACAAATTTTTATTATTATTTATTATTAATTTAAATTTAAATTTATTTTCACACTGGAAATAAATGCAAAACAAGAATAATATATTATATTGTGTAAAATAATAATGCTCTTATGTCTTTTATGACCTTAAAATTTATTTATTTAATTACAAAAACCCTAACCTATTTAACTGCAATGACAGTAACTGAAGAAACTTGAGTTCATTATATAGAACAGTTCCTGGATCACCTCCACTTTGAACTGAACCTGCAAACTTTTGCAGTGTTGCCTGCTAGTCTTCTTTACCTTTAGGTTTTCCCTGCCCTTTGTAGACAGCAGGAGGGAGACACGCAGTAGTTCTGTCAGTGCATTCTGGCCAGCCTTTGACAGAAGCTTGTACTGTCTCTCTCTGGAAGCACTGAGTTCTTCCGAGTTATCTTACCTTGAACATCAGTTCTGCTGAAGTCTTTTGTGATGACTCAGGCATTTTTGCTGTCAGCCTCAGCAGGAGAGTCTGCAGACGCACTCACATGATCCTGTGTTTGTTTGGGACTTCCTGGATGCTACTGTGAGACTTTGTTTTCTTAGAAATATTGATAGTTCCGTTGTTGTTGGGGAAACTTTCTGGCCACTCTCACAGTTTTTGATTCTGACTCTGCTATTAATTTCTGAATCTCCTCTGAAATCTTCTCATAGGCCTATAAATACAACATTTTATTGTTGTCTGCACCACTGCAATGCATTTTAGTAAAGATTTTAGCAGAGTCCTATATTAAATTTATGCTCAGACTTATATCACTTTGGGAATTTAAAAGTAGATGTTACTCATATGAATAAAATATTAATATTTACTCAAAAAAGGTCCCAAATGTGACCATAGTAAGGAATAAAAATGAAAATGTTCAGAAAATGAACCCTCAGGCCATCCAAAATGTAGATGAGTTTGTTTCTTCATCCGAACAGATTTGGGGAAATTTACATCATTACATCACTTGCTCATCAATTGATCCTCTGCAGTGAATGGGTGCCGTCAAAATGAGAATTCAAACAGCTGATAAAATCACAATAATCCACACGACTTAAGTCCTCAATTAATGTCTTGTGAAGCAAAAGGCTGTGGGCTTCTATTAAAAAAAATTCATCAAGAGTTTTTTTTTTCAAACTGTTGCTTCCAACTAAAATATTAGTCCTCTTTCCATAATATTGCTTTCTCCAGTGAAAAAATCATGTCATCTGAATCAGGAGAGAAATATGCACAGATCAAGCACCATTTACAAGCTAAAACAGTTCTAAACAAATATGTTGGTGGAATTTGGTGTGAGAGAACAACAGGGGATGGACCACATTAATATGGATTATTGATTAATATTTTGGCTACAGTTTAAAGTTAAAATTCCTTGATGGATTTGTTTCTTACAAACATGCAGGGTTTTACTTCACAAGACATTAATTAATGGACTGGAGTGGTGTGGATTACTTGTAGATTATTGTGATGTCTTTATAAGCTGTTTGAACTCTCATTCTGATGGCACCAATTCACTGTAGATGATCCATTGTTGAGCAAGAGATGTAATGCTAAATTTCTCCAAATCTGTTCTGATGAAGAGAAAATGTCTCAGGTTACTTGCGTAACCCATGTTCTCTGAATAAGGAATCAGAGGCTGCGTAGCTATGATGCAGTGGAAACACCCCTTGAGTGTGCCGATTGACTGAAGCCCGTATGGAATCACCGCAATTTATTGGCTGATGGCAAGGGCGACACCCCGACGTCACTAAGTCATCCACTCTAATACTAATGAATGCACCATCCACTCCTCAGATTTCCTGCTGAAGAAGTCCTGTCAGCAGCGCAAGGAGTTTGGCAGTGAACGCAGCATCTCATTCCCTATTCAGAGAACACAGGTTACAAGAGTAACCCGAGACGTTCTCTTTCATAGGTTCACTCAACGCTGCGTAGCTATGACGCAGTGGGAACGATATACCACACCCACCAAGCTAAGCGCTGCCATTTCTAGCCCAAAGCAAAATAGACCAGACTAACCTCAAACGGCTGAATCAAGCAGAAGGAATCTGGGAACCAGGAGCCGCATCAAAATCCAAGCTCTAAAACCTGATAAAAGTGTGAGGAGAGGACCATCCTGCCGCCAGACAGATATCCTCCAGGGGAACTCCTCTGAAAAGAGCTTGAGAGGAAGCAACACTCCTGGCAGAATGAGCTTGAATGCCTAGCGGTGAATATAGACCTCTTACCTCATTTGCATTACCCAACGAGAAATCCAATGTTTTGATGCAGCAAGCCCTCTGTGGCTAGCACCAAAACACACCAACAATTTGGAGGACTTGGGAGTGTTTCACATTAGAGCTTCAAAGCTTGTACAGGGCAGAGCAGGTGAAGCATCTCGTCTTCAACAGAAGCAAAAGGAGGAGGACAGAATGAGTGAAGCATGACCACCTGGGAGCAAATTGACGTGGACAAGACCTTGGAGACATAACTGGGTCTGCGCCATAGGAATACCTTAACGAGGCCTGGAGCAAATTCCATGCATGGCTCGTTAACAGAGAGAGCCTGCAAATCTCAAATAACAAATAGAAGCCAACGCCAACAGGAGCAATGCCTTAAACGTCAGAATCCGTTCAGGAGCTCACTCCAAAGGCTCAAACGGCAACTCCAATAAGCCCTACAGGATGATAGACCAGTCCCAGGAAGGAACACTTACAGGGCGGGCTGGCCTCAAACGTCTAACCCCATGCATAAATGAAGAGACTAAACCATGTCTACCTAGGTTGACTTTGTCCGCATCCCTGCGAGAAGCCATAGCTGCAACATAAAATTTCAAGGTGGTAGCAGCCACTCCAGTCATAAACTTCTTCTACAGAAACTCCAGCACTGAGCCAATCGGGCAGCTGACTGGGTCCACTCCATGAGCCGAACACCATAACTGTTATGAACTTTATGTGCCACAAGAGAAACTCTCCTGTCCAGACACCACAAGCCGGTCTGCCCTTGAAGATCACGCCCCAACTAGATAGGGAGGCGTCCATCGTAATCATTTGGCAATGGCAAACAGCGCCCATCTTGACCCTCTACTGAAGAAAGAGAGGGTCCCGCCATGTCGAGAGAGCGCAAGAGCAACTGCGCAACACTCTTAGTAGGTGGAGGGCTGGCCACGAGGGACGAACTCCTTTGAACTTCATTCACCACAGAAATGGCCTCATGTGAAGCAGCCCCGGGAGCAGGACAGGAGAGGCCGCTGCCATGAGACCCAGGAGTCTGTGACATGTGCTCACCAAAACATGATTGCCTAGCTTGAAACGAGCCAAACTATTTTTGATACCAGAAATCCAGCAGTCTCTGGGCACGAGGCAGGGCTGGAAGACTCACAGGCTCTCCTGAGCATGAACTGCTTAAGGGAAGCCGACTGAGTCTTGGCAGCACGGAATTTGTCCACCACCGAGCTAACTGCCTCACCGAACAATCCCGACTGCGAGATGGGGGCGTAGAGGAGAAAAACTTTATCTTTCTCACATATTTCCATGAGATTTAGCCAGAGGTGGCACTTGGCAGCTACCAACCCCGCCACTGTACGCGCATTGTGCTTAGTTAGCGCCAGGTCCGTAGCCTTACGGAGCTCTTTGACCACTTCTGGAGTCAGCCCCCCCCTCGTCCATCTTGATATCAGCTTGATAAGCCTGAAGGATGGTCATGGTGTGAAGCGCCATGCCCGCCTGACCAGCCACAATGTAGGACTTTCCGATGAGGGCGGAAGTGGTCCTACACGGCATAGTTGGGAGGAGAGGGCGGGACTTCCATGAGGGGGCCAAAGATGGTGAGAGGGGAGAGGCCAGCGTGTCCTCGATCACCAGCATAGTGGCATAACTCTGCTCCACAGAACCCACTAGATTGGTGAAGTCAGAAGAGAAGAGAAAGGCTGCTTCAAGGCTGCTGTGGGCCCAAAATCCTCAGAGTTGGATGCTGTGGTGTACAAAACGTAATCTAACCCGAAGGAAATGGCCTTGCATGCTGGGAAATAAATAATTGTGGATAAACTCCACCATGTGAGAGAGCTGAGGTGAGTGAGGGAGAGAAAGGGGGAGGCCTGTCTGCTCACTCTCTATAGCCTCGAGCTCCACATCCAAACTCCAGGTCGCGGATTCACAGAAGGCCTCTTCTGACGGAAGGAAATCTGAGGAGTGGATGACGCGTTCGCCAGTATTAGAGTGGATGACATCGTGACATCGGGGTGGCGCCCGCGCCATCAGCCAATGAATTGACGTGATTCTATGTGGGCTTTAGACAATCTGCACACCCAAGGGGTGTTCCCACTGCATCATAGCTACACAGCATTGAGTGAACCTATGAAAGAGAACTCATCTACATTTTGGGTGGCCTGAGGATGAGTCAATATTCAGCAAATTTTCATTTTTGGGTGAACTGTTCCTTTAATTCTATTGACTATGTATCAGTGAGTAAATTGGTGTAGTGTACAATGTGTGTGTGTGTGTTTAGTTTATTTTCTTATTTATTTGTTTGCACAAATAAATTGTGCAAATACCTTTATATGTATTTAATGTGTACATTCTGTGCAATTGTTATGGCTTCTATTTGCTTGTGCTCTTTTCTGGTTCTTATTCCCCTTTCCTCTGGCAGTGTCAGGGATGGGGGTGAAGGATGGAGCGAGGACTCAATGGTGCAGGAGAATGGGCTTTATTAATAATAAAATAAAACAAAACAAACAACAAAAACTACCCAGAGGGGGAAAACAGGCTGGTATCAAACTGGCAAGGCAGGATACGGCAAGCAAGCCAAGGCAGGATAGGACACATCCGGGAAACATAAGACAATGAACTGGCACAGGACTGTAAACACAAGGAGAATAAATAGGGAGAAAATGATGAGGGTAATGAGGGAAACACAGGTGGGGCAAATTAACCAATAATCAGGTAACAAGATGGGTGGGGTCAAGACAATTGACATGAGAGCACATGGCACACAGTAAAAAAAGACAAAAGCCATGTGCTCACACAAAACAAAAACACAAGCACATGGCCAGCAAAACAATCTCAAGCCATGTACTTGAACAAAACAAGACACGAACACGCAGCTAATGAGAATACTCATAAGCTGCGTGTTCACACAAGACATGACAACATGAAAGCACGCAGCCAATGAAAAACACAAGCTGCTTGCTACACAGCACAAGACATAACATGACATGAAAAACAACAGACCCAAGCGGGTTCGGGTACAAAACTTCGACGAGTACCTCGGACACGGGTCGGGTTTGTTATTAGTGGTCTCGGGTAATTAAGGGTGCTTTCACACTAGCACTTTTGGTGCGCACCCGGGTTCGATTGATGTCAGAGTTCGGTACGTTTGGATTATGTGAACGCTGTCTTCCGAACTCGGGTGCGCACCCATACCCGAGTCTGCTTAAAAAGGGTGGTCTGGTGTAGAATTCAAGCAATCGAACTCGGGGTTCAGACCAAGCAATCGAACCAAGTGTGAAAGCACCCTTAAAATAAACATGACCCGATTAGACCCAAATTCTTTTAAACTATCCCAAATGCACAGGACGTAGGTTACTTACACTTTCGTGTTAAGTAAGGAATGCACATAGAAAAGGAGCATACTTTTGTAACCTCGCACACAGAAATCATCTTATAGATCTATCAGGAAAATCCACTCGCTTCATTATGCTGTGTCTTCATGCAGGGCTTTTCTTTTTTGTGTGACTAAGCCTTTCACCGGAGATTAGGTTGCAGACAACACTAGCGAATCCATGAATTATTAGGCTATCGATTAATTTTTTTATCAAACTATCACGTTTATTTTTCAAATCCACTGGTCACAATTGAAAGCCGAGCTCAGCAAATAACTTGTATCCATCAGGCAGGCACTAATATAAAGTAGCCTAATAATAAATTGAATAAATGTAAAATAAAACAAAGTAATGGACAAGCGGCCAAATCAGTCAGCAGGACACCGGGATTTTTCCTGACTGACTGCGGGGTTGCAGGCTGTACACACGTCAATGCCGTTTGTGTTCGGGTCGGGTTCGAAAATAAATACCGTCAGGTCGGGTCAGACTCGGGTCTAATTTCATCGGGTCTGTCTCAGGTCGGGTTTTTCTTTAAAAAAATAATTTATGCACGTCGGGTTTGGGTAAGAAGTGATTCGGGTCGATTCGTGTCGGGTACAGATTTTAGGACCCGAGAAGACCTCTAATCCGAACACCACGCTCCAACATGAAACAAGGAAACAGGGCACGCAGACAAGAGCACACGGCTCGAGCACACTCAAAGCCGTGCACTCACACAAAAACATGACATAATGGGAGTGCCAGGGCTCTGTCAGAAAGCCATGAATAACACTAGACCGAAGTGACAGAACCCTGACAGGCAGGTTCTGTTAAATAACACTGCTGAACATCAGTGATGACACGCCTGGTGTGATTGGTCAATGGGAGAATGAGTCCCTGGATAAACACCCAGCAGACACTAAACCTGCATTGCAACTAACCTCCTCCTGATTGAATCTGGTGTTGTAGTTATTGTTGTAAGTGTTTACCCTTTTGTTTGTAATGGCATGGTACCATAAGTTGGGAACACTCCATAATAATTCTCATTTGTTTTTCTCTAAAACCTTTATTGAGATTGTTGTAAATAGAGGTAAAAGGTGGCTGTAGGGGTACAATTTGGAGGTTGGGTGCATTTTTCTTTTTTAGCAACTTAATTTTCTCCTGTTTTTGGCCAAGGAAGGCATAATTTCCATTTATTTGTGTTTTTTCTTTTAATAGGGTAAGTTTTTTTATCTCCATAATAGTTAGATGACTTTTCTCCCCATACTAAGATTGTTGTTGTTTTCTGCGATTTTCATTTAATTAATTGGTTTGTTTGGCTTTGCAAAACCTTACCGTGTTCTTGAAGTGCTGGGATGGAAGAAGGAGCTCCAACCGCAAACTTTTTATTACTCCTCTCCAACTCTAAGCTGGAAAGAGAAAAGCTGGTTTCTGTTGAGATGTCACTTTGAATTCGATATAGGCCAGTGAAAAACTTTCCAAAGACAGGCATGGCTGTTCAGACAGTAAGCTGACAGGAAATGGAGACTAGTAGGACATATTAAGCAAGAACTCCTCTTGACTGAGTCACACGCTCATACTCATATACATATTTACGGGATTACATAATACAAGAAATCAGGACAAATATCACTGATTTATTAAATATAACAAATCCTTAATCCCTTAATTAAACCATGACAAGCTTGCACCGTTTTTGCAAACAACCACTCCTCTCTAAGGTTAAACCGCATAAATATTTGACTTATTCGAGCTAATTCACTCTTTTCCCAGAGGAATATTACATTTTTATCTGTGCATCTCAAAAACATTATAGGCTAGCATTTATGGGAGAAAATGCTTATGTGTTAGGAACATGGTTTAAAAGTCAATTTATTGACTTCCTAAAATTACTTGTCAAAAGGGCCAGCAAAATGCTAAGCTGTGAGTCTTGGCAAAATTTGTAAATTTGTTGGGTCAAGAAGTAAAAAGACATGGAGAACAGTAACCATAGCAACAAGCATCCAAAGATGAGTCTCAGAGTTGAAAATCTAAGCACTCTTAATGTATATCATCAGAGGATAGCACTCGATCTCCCAGAAATCTGATCTATGCTGACTACAAGCATGCCTGCAGTAAATAAATAGTTAAACTTTTAAATGGTTGATTAAAGCATTAAAAAATTACATTCATTGTTTCACTGCCCTGAAAAAAAACATAATTAATTCTTACTAATTTAGCCAGGTTTGATATTGAGCTGATAAATCATGTGCAGATGAAAGTGGCACACATTCAAAAGTATATTCTTGGTATTTTTGAAGAAAGAAAGAGATTCCAAGTATGTTCACACACACAGGAGCTTCCAGTGCAGAAGAAAGTACAGACATAGTACAAACATACATGATAGTGCAGGCATACATAGGAATTACACAGTATCCAGAGATGAAATATAACACTAATATAAGAAAAACAGAAAATGAAATAATGTAATATAATACAGAAGTAGAAATATAGAGAAAAACATATAATTGTTTTAATGAATGTACAGATATATTATTTACAAATACAGTACAGTTTATGTAGTTTAGAAATGTACAGTTTTCAGATGCTATGTATAAATGTGTCAGTTATAATGGACAATGTATAGTTATGGAAGTTTTAATTGTTCAGGTTGAATATGGCCTGTGGGGGGGACTGTTCTTGTACCTGGCTGTGCTGGTGGTCGGTGCTTTGTAGCACCAACCAGAGGGCAACAGTTGAAAAAAAGAGTGGGCTAAGTGTGTGGGGTCCAAAGTGATTTTCTTAGCCCTTTTCCTCACTCTGGAGATGTAAAGATCTTGGAGGTTGGGCAGGGGGGAACCAATAATCTTCTCAGAAGTCTTGACTTTCCATTGTAGTCTTTTGATGTCTGATTTGGTAGCTGAACCAAACCAGACCGTTATGGATGAACACAGGATGGACTTAATGATGGCCGAGTAGAACTGTTTCAGCAGCTCCTGCGGCAGGTTGAATTTCCTCAGTTGGCGAAGGAAGTACAACCTCTGCTGGGCCTTTTTAGCAATGGAGTCTATGTGAGTGTCCCACTTTAGGTCCTGAGAGATGGTGGTGCCCAGGAACCTGAATTACTCTACTGAAGCCACAGTGCTGTCCATGATGGTGAGTGAGGGGAATGCAGGGGGTTTCTCCTGAAGTCCACGATCATCTCCACTGTTTTGAGTGTGTTCAGTTCCAGGTTGTTGTGACTGCACCAGACAGCCAGCTCTTTAACCTCCTGTCTGTAAGCAGACTCATCTCCGTTGTGTATGAGGCTGATGATGGTAGTGTCATCTGCAAATTTCAGGATCTTGACAGAGGGGTCTTTTGCAGTGCATTCGTTCGTATACAGGGAGAAGAGCAGTGGGGAGAGCACACATCCCTGAAGGGCGCCAGTGCTGATCATGAGAGTCCTGGATGTGAGTTTACCCAGCCTCACTAGCTGCTGCCTGTCTGTCAGGAAGCTGGTGATCCACTGAAAGATTGGGGTGGGCACAGAGAGCTGGGTCAGTTTGTCTGAGAGAAGATCAGGCATTATGGTATTGAAGGCCGAACTGAAGTCTACAAACAAGATCCTTGCGTAAGTCCCAGGTCTATAAAGATGTTGCAGAATATAATGCATTCTTTGCTGCATCATTCACAGACCTGTTTGCTCTGTATGCAAACTAAAGAAGATCCAGCAAGGGTCCAGTGATGTCTTTCAGATAGGCCAACACCAGTCTCTCAAACGACTTTATGACCACAGATGTGAGAGCGACATATCTGTAGTCCTTAAGTCCAGTGATTTTGGGGTTTTTGGAGACCGGAATGATAGTGAAGCATTTGAAGCAGGAGGGGACTACACACAGCTCCAGTGATCTGTTGAAGATCTGTGTGAAAATGGGGGCCAGTTGGTCAGTGCAGACTATTAGACAGGCAGGTGAAACACCATCTGGGCCTGAAGCTTTCTTCGTCTTCTGTTTTCTGAAGACCCGGTTCACTTCTTGTACACAGGCCTTAAGCGCAGGTTGAATGGTAGGAGAGGGAGGGAGGGGGTTTGCAGGGGGGTAGGTGTATGTGTTAAGTGCAGATCAGAGCAGGCGTGGGGGTGTGAGACTGGGCTTTTCAAACTGGCTGTAAAACACATTCAAATTGTCAGCCAGTTGTTGATTCTCCACAGACTGCAGCTATTAGGGCTGTCGCGATTCGTCGATTTTATTCGACTATTCGATTTTTTTAAATCCTTGACTTCATTTCTTCATACTTCATACTTTGTTGACTAACCGGCAAAATACCGGAAGTGGCGCACTGATATATTAAACCCATTTAAAAACATAATTAAGCATAATTGTGAATTCACAAATGCTACGGTTTAATTAAATAATTATATTCGATTCAGTTCTAATACAGTATATGCGCTTTAATTATTTACATGCGTGTAGGTTAAGTACATGTGTCACAGCTTCTCTGTTCACAGTAGTTCCACAGGAACTTGTTGTGAGTTTGGGTTTATTATAACGTTCATCTGGGAACGCAACATGCGCCATTTCATCAGATTTGTAAGGTAAATCATTTATAAATCTATGCAAACACAGGAGAATACATCGCGGTTTCAAAATAAAAGCTCAAACCCTCACTCTGAGTTTACACGTTTTGAACGTGAAAGTGACATGTGGCCAAGTATGGTGACCCATACTCGGAATTAGTCCAATCCAAAAGTGTACACACACACACACCGTGAACACACACCTGGAGCAGTGGGCAGCCATTTTTTTCTAGCTGCGGCACCCGGGGAGCAGTTGGGGGTTCAGTGCCTTGCTCAAGGGCACCTCAGTCGTGGTATTGAAGGTGGGAGAGAGCGCTGTACATTCACTCCCCCCACCCACAATCCCTGCCAGTACGAGACTCAACCCCCAAACTTTGGGTTACGAGTCCGACTTGCTAACCATTAGGCCACGACTTTCCCGTTTGCTGTCCACATATTCATTTCTGTCCTAAAGAAATGGCTAAATATTAAAGATTAAGTGGACATTTGAATTAAATGGTGCTTGGTCAATATTAAACAAGTATTAGATCGGGCAGCAATGTGTAAAAATAATAATCAGGCTGTTGGCGCCCCCTGCAGGTCTTTGTTGTAATGCGTAATGTACATTCGCTCTATTGTTTATAAATACATTATGTATTTTAACAGTTTTGTTCAATAAAACCATATGATTTCTTGCTTTTGATACTTTATTTTAATTAATTATTATTGCCTCATTGCTATTATATATGTATTTTAAGTCATTTTAAAGGCTATTGTTCACTTACATCTATTTTTATTACCACAAAAAAATGTATTATAATTATAGGCCCTATTGAAATCCGTTTTATTTCCAAATTCAGTTTTTTCCATTTTCATTTTTCTATATATGTTTTAATGGTTAAATTAAATTGTATTAATCAAAAAGCCTGTCTAATTAATTGAGTTTTACAGTTTTATCTTTACCAAATTCTGTTTTTCATTATTTTCTGGATTCCATTTTAATGGTTCCATTAAATTTTAATAATCAAAAGCATCTCCAATTAATTGATTTTATTGAAAAAAATAAAAAATAAAAGTATTTCTTACACTATAATACTGAACTTTGATTTCAGTGATTTGGACTATGAGATGGACACTTGCTTCTTGCACTTTATGTTGCACTTTACTTTTTTACTTTTGGATTTCATTTGGTTTAATCAATATAGTTTAATAAACTATTCTTAAGTAAAATTGTTTTTTGTGGGAAATTAATCGTTTAGATTAATCGATTAATCGATAAATTAGTCAATAGATTAATCAAAATAAAAATAGTCATTAGTGGCAGCCCTAGCGGATATATATATTTATATATAAATTGAAGTGCTTATTCTGAAGGGATAATTCTCCCAAAAATCTAAATTCATCATTCAAGCAAACTCTTGTCATTTCAACCCTGTATGACTTTTTATCTTCTGTAGAACAAACACGCACAAAGATATTTTGGAAAATGTGCATTTGTGTTTTGTCTCTGTTGAAAGTCAGAGGTCTAAATGTTTCTTATGTTCCACAGAAGAAAAAAAGTCTGGGGTGGAAAAACATTAGAGTAAATACAGTAGCCTAAATGATGACAGAATTTTCATTTTTGTTTGAACTATCTCCTTAATGTACAGTCAGGCAATCATTATCACAAATTAATAATCCAATTTTAATAATGCCTTCCTTCGCCTTCCTTTGTCTAATGTTATAATGCTTCTCAAACTTGCCACTTAAAAAGTGACTGAAAACTCATTTGTCCACCCACTCACTCCATTAACACACGCACACAGAAATGTCCTGATGCAAAAATCCCTCTTTTCCTTTTCTCTATTATTGCTTGTATCATGTTTTTCAGTGTTTTGCTACCCTTAGCCTCTTTCTATAATCCTTTATAGTGTGTCTGTCAAGTACACTGAAGTAAAAAAAAATAATGAAGAGAAGTGGGAAAATGCAAGGAAAGAGCATTATAGTCGAGTCCGAGATGAAATAGACATAAGTGCTTATGGTTTGAAATGCAGCACCTCTGCCACAGCCAGATAAGACATCACTGTCAAAGATGTTCTGTCTCACAAATGGGAATGAAGATATTCAGAAAGCTTGCTGGATTGTGCCAACAGGAAAAAACAGTGCTGCATCTAAACGAGTGAATAATAAGTGTCTGAGCAGAGAGTGTGGATAGCGCTTCAGTGGTCATTGATTTAAACAGCCATCACCAACAGCACCAGCTGCAACCCAATAATTGAGCAGAGTTGAGAAGACATCAGTTCACATTCAGGCCTATATTTTAGATGTTTGAATGGATAGATGCAGATGCAGTTTACTCCTACAGCGGTCAAACTGTGGAGCTGAGTACACAGACTTGGCAACAGGTGATAATAGTGTGTTCAAAAAAGATTTAGCAGTCCATAACATGACTAGCAGAGCTGCATGCTGCAGTTGTTCCCCACATAAAAAAGGCTCTTTGTGTCAGGAAGCAGATAACAAGCTTCTGATACCACCACACTGCTCTTCTGGGAGCTGGAGTTGATACAAGGCAGAGAATAGCAAGGTTGTATGAAATTGAGAAGTGAAGATTCAGATCCTTTATAGTTCATACAGAGATACATTTGAATTCAATTATTCACACCCCACAGGAAGTTGAACTGGAATTTGAATTGGAATGACAGGAAAATAAATTTACTGAATTGTAAACCCTGGTCCACAAAGCTTAATTTATCAAACCTGTGTAAAATGAAACTAAATATATATGTATACAGGTGGTGATTCAAACATCTATCTATCTATCTATGCATATACATTTTTTATGTTTTTTTTTTCTTAAAAATGTTCAAACAAGGAGGTTAAGCCAATATTCAAGGTTAAAATTTTTAACGCAATATGAATGTCTGCATTTTAATTTATTTTAATTCTATACTTGCATTCTAATTTGAATTACATTTCTGCATCCTGTTTGCTACATGTACAACACCTGTAGAACAGAACAGAACAGAATAGAATAGAATAGAACAGAATAGAATGGAATAGAATAGAACAGAATAGATTAGAATAAAATAGAATAGAATCCACGTGACCAGTGAGTCTCTGTATATTTCATAAGATGTTGCCACAGAATATCGCCACGACATGACAGTCCCTCTGGAACAGCCCTGCTCAAGGGCACGTTGGTAACCAAACCAGATCAAACAAGCAACCTTCCATTCACCATTTCTGACCACAACACCACAGCACAATAATATTTATTTTTTTCTGATACCATTTTTTTTTAAAAAGGTACGTTTGTCGGCAAAGCCTGAATGGGATTTCAGAAGTCACATTTGAAAGACATTTGCTTCACAAGTCCCACTCCCACCTGAGGTCGTTTATAACACAGTATTGATTTGGCTATATATAAACCCTCTCTGGTAGGCATTTACGTAAGCTGACATTTGTGAGGATCAGTGACAGTAGATCATAGGTCATGCACAGAGGACATCAAAGCTAATGTAGTCATAGTCACATTCAGTCTTCATGTTTGTCACCTATTTATAATTGAGGGCAGCAAAGGCACATCCGTTCCTTTAAAGCATCTATTGAAAACTTCATAGAGATTTTGCAAATGGCTCCTTAAGAACTAATTTAGGACTTAATTGAGGGCACAAACGATTTCCTCTCCCCTCACTGAAATTCAAAGTGTGGTTCTAATTCAGAGACTCTTTTTGAAGCTCAGGCAGGAAGGAAGACTGACGGCTGCTTTATCTGTGCCGTTTCAGTCGTGTGACTGCAGCAGGCATTAATCATGCCTGTCAAGTCATAAAGGCGGTACTTAGAACGGTGAGGAATGTGAAAGCTTCATATGACATTCATTAAGTATTAATACAAACTATGCAGAATCTATGAGGGCAATTTAAACAGAATGACAGCTGTGAGCCACTGGGAATCCTCCTGCAGAGTATGTTCTGCTGTACTGTAGATTCCTGTGGACCTGAATATCAGAGGTCACCTGTCCAGATCCAAACTTTGGACTGCAAATCATTTCTCATGAATTAATAAAATTATAAACACAGCATTTTTTCTCAAAATGTAACACTGCATAGGTTGGGACAGAAGCTGTATCTGAAGCAGTGCAACACTACTAATGTATAGTGCAATTATAGTGCAACAGTACCTCAGCTGCTTTAAAAACAGTCTAGCTTTACCAGTAACAGGATATTTTTGGCAAGGTTAATTATTAATGTCAATATATATTTAAAGATTATTATTATTATTATTAATTTTAGTGAATTGATTTAGTGAATTTACTACAAACTACAAAAACTGATTTATGGATTCATTGCATGTCCCATCACTGAAATCTGTTTGGAGTCCTGTCTTTGAAGATAAAAGCTGCCGTTTATGTTTTCAAGTCAGATAGAGACATAGTTTTTAAAATTTACCAGTTGTATTCAGTTTAAATCTTTTTGTTCAAGTTTAATGTTGTCACCCTAAATGAGATCCCTTTTTGTGTCAAATGAATACTTATTCAATCAGCATTAACTAAAACTAAAACTATAAAAAAAATTGTCTTTGGTAATTGAATTAAAGCTAATCTTTTGAATATAAATATTAGTGAAGAACTTAACCTAAAAAAGTGTAAATGAAAATTATAAATGTTATATGCTAAAATGCTCAAACTCAAATAAATTCACATTAAATTAGAAATATATAAATGATAAAAGCTTTAAGTTTGACTACATTTTAATTAAAATTCAATAAAAAAGTAAATTAATTAAACTAAAAATTTTAGTGAAAGTTGAAAATATGAATAAATAATATAATAGTATATAAATAACACTAAAATAACAGTTCTGATTACAAAAGAGCATATCATCTAAAAAGATATTTCTCCCTGAAATAGCTTCAGTGTGTTTAGTGGCCTGCAGTGTAGCAACTTAGAAGAGCAGTTTAATTACTTTAAATTACGAATAGCTTGTAGCTTATAAATCTACAATTTCCCCAGGCCTTTTAATGCCATGAAACAGAAGAAATGTATCAGTGGTTGATTCTTCGGCACTGTTTACACCCCTGGCATATACGGTGGCTACAAATGAACTGGCCTTTTCTATCACTTTCTGATGTTTTCTGTGACTTTTAACTCCATTTCCAAGCCAAAGCATTTGTCACAGGTCACAGCGGTCTGAGCGCTGTCTGCCCAGAGGCTCCATGTGTCCTTAACTCATTGGCTCATTAGGTAAAACCCCTGCCTTCTGGCTCAAAGAAACATGACATGAGACAAGCCCAGACTTCACTGTCGTCTTTTCAAGCCTTCCTGTAATTAAATCTGTCCCTGCTAATTACAGCTGACTGTCACCATGTGATGAGCTAATTATGGTCAACATGAGTTTAACTGGGGGGCACACTTGTAGTGTTAGGGTTAGGCTGGATTCAGGCTGTAAGTACAGACGTAAGTTACATTACGGCTGTGGGCTCGGGACATGGCATGGCAGCGGTAGCGGATTTTACTCACTCACTGTCTATGAAACCATGCATTAAAACTCAGATCAATGGTCTCTGCTTTTGTATTGTGGCTAAAACAGCCAAACAGTGGGTGGATGGGGTTCTCGCTTTCAATTGTTTCGCTGGGTGACAGAAGAGCAGGTAGTAACTTAAAGGGCTCTTTCCCAGGTGCAGCATGCAATCAGATGTAAAGATCTGTCACTCATTTCTATATGGAAAGTACAGTGACTGGTGCAGCTCTCCACACCCACTTCAGAGAACATAACCTTCAATTAGAGGAATTCCATTAAAAGGACCTAGTTGTTTAATTTTTTTTACATTATGCATTATAATATCACAGAGATGAAAGTTTATATAGTTGTTTTGTAACAGTTTTCGTTTGAAAAGTTTAGTTTGGAAAGGATTGTGTCTATAAAGTTTTAATTCAATTTCTTATTTTAACATTTCTTCCAGCTTCTCTGTCTTTATTTTTAGCAGTATATTGAGCAAAATTCACAAATTAAGAATCAGCAAAATACTTTTTTCTTTCAAAATTAATATTTTTAGAATATATTTTTTCTCAATTGATGAACCAGCCGCTGAAACAGACTTTATTTTTGCTATAAATTATATATATATATATATATATATTTCATATAAATGTTATATCTCTATAAATTAATGAATTTATTAATCATTGAAAACACAAGTAATTATAATTTATTAATATTCACTGTCTCCATATCTATGCTTTGTACTGTATGTAAGATAACATGTTTATGAGTAATTCTTGCTTAAAAATGAATGCAGTTTTATTAAAAACTATTACAGCATTTTGAAGATCCTTCAATTTCATGCCATTTTAATTTAGCTTCCTTGAAGGAATATTTCACCCAAAAATTAATTTTTCTGAAAATGTAATGAAATGTAAAATGAAAATGAACTATTAACTGAATGGTGAACTATTCCCTTAAATAAAAAAAAATAAAAAAAAATAAAAAATATATTTATTCCAAATCTCAGTTAAATGCAGGAATTAAAAAATAAAAATAAAATAAAAAACTTTAAAAAGTAAGTGTTCATTAAAATTTTTAAGGCAGCATGAACACTCACTTTTTTAAAGGGGTCCTATTATGCTCTTTTACAAAGTCTTGATTTAGTTTTGGGGGTGTACTAGAACAGGCTCTCATACTAGGTTGTTGGAAAAACACATTCTTTTTCACATATTTTACATTATTACAACACCTCTCTCCCCAGTCTGGCATGAACGGCTCGAATAGTTCCATCAACTATTCAAATGAAGGCCCGCCTTCTGAAATACGAAATGTGCTGTGATTGGTTAGTTGGACCAGTGTGTGTTGTGATTGGCAGCACTCGGTGCCTGGTCGGGAAATGTCACGCCCCTTACCATACCCGCCTGTTCTCTAGTGCAGCTCAACCAGGTCTCGTCCCATTCGTCGATATTTGTGATATCACAAATCCCGGAAAATATGCGTTGTAGTCCAAACGAGTCGTTCGTTGTAGTTTTTGAAAAGTGATTTCTGTTAAATAAAATATCTCCTTTTGAAGTGGACTTTGAACTTTGCAGATCTTTTTTATGCTCACACAGCAACAGTACACACTAACTAAAGTTGAAAAATTTAAAAAGCATAATAGGACCCCTTTAAGTTGAAACAACATTGTTGTTGTTACTGTTTTTACAGTGAGGGCTTACCTAGTAAACAGAGCTGAGAGGAATCTGTGTGTAGTTGCATTGTAGAAAGCAAGCCAGACTTGTTTATCTTTTTACACAACATTCATTTACATGAAATGTAAGCTCCTGAATTTCAGCTTGAAGACCGGTCATAAGTGACAATTAACAGACTACAGAGGTCTGGTAGGGCAGGTTGGCTCAAATCAATGCAGTAAATATAAATGCAATCTAAGGAGCGAAAAATTAAATAGTCTCACGCTGTAGTTCTAAAGAAAGGAATTGTGAGTAAAAAAGCATTCAACTTCTCTGTCTTTGAAAGCCAATGAATAATTCTCATCTCCAAATACTGGGAATGAAATGATTTGCATTAGGCTACTATTGAAGAATACGTTAGGGCGAGAATAAGCTATCAGAGAGGGATTTCAGATAAGTCTGAGAGCTGGTGTTAAGTAAATAGTTTGTGAAGGAACAAAAGGAATGAGGAAACAGACAGCAGGTTCATTCAGGGATTTCAAAGCTCAATCTGCAGATTTGAACATGGCTGATTTCCTTCCCAAAAATGAAATCTTTATCAAGCTGTGAGACTATGAACACCAAGAGAAGCACTGATCGTTGAGATATTTCTCAAGAAAATTAAAGTCCTTCACACAAATAAAATATATCCCACCTGCAAATTTCATATAGAATATTCTACTGTGGTGCCAACGATGTAACAAAATATCCAAACATTTAAGACTGCAGTGGACCAAATATTTAAAAAACAGAAAACAGTTTAAAAACAGAAAAATTAAAAACAGTTCTTATACTGTATATTACTAAGTATTAAATATATTAAGCATTAAATATATTATATATCTGTAACATAAAAGGTGTAATTCTGTTTAAGGACATGTGGAAAACAGTGATGTTCAAGTGGGACACACACACATGTTATGATACATGGTGCTTAATATTTATGCACAGGGACGTGACTCACATTTATATTTCAGGAGTAACAGTACCAGGCCTGTCTCTGTTTATTTCTCTCTCTTTCCCTGCATTTTGCAGCACTTGTCATTTCACATAGAGAAGAGAAATGTGAAAATGAATCCACACCTAGGTGCTGTCATTAATACGTTGGGAAGAGTTGAATTTACAATTCTAATGTGTCGATTTGCCCTAGGTCCTGCTCCGCAGAGATATTATAGCCACAGAAGTCACTGGAAACCAGAAGCAATGTATAGAATGGGTAAGACACTTCTTTGATCAACACAACAAAGCAAATAGCACATTCTGCTCAGCCATGAGGATGAGGGCTGTTTAATCTCATGACAACCCTCTCTGACTTTCCCAGCAGACCTTTACATTTTCTATGTTATAAGCCACTTATTGTGTTTCTACGTTGACTTCGGTCCAGAAAGCCAGTCATGCTCTATTTACTGAGCAGTATGAACAACGGTAGCTCTGTGACCCTCTGCTCTACCTCAGGGCCACATGCTGCCCTCACAGAGCTTCTGTTCACCAGCCGCCTGCCTGGAATGTGATAGTAGGCTGCTTTCTCAGAAAAAAACTTTAAAAAGTAAGTGTTCATTAAAATTTTTAAGGCAGCATGAACACTCACTTTTTTAAAGGGGTCCTATTATGCTCTTTTACAAAGTCTTGATTTAGTTTTGAGGGTGTACTAGAACAGGCTCTCATACTAGGTTGTTGGAAAAACACATTCTTTTTCACATATTTTACATTATTACAACACCTCTCTCCCCAGTCTGGCATGAACGGCTCGAATAGTTCCATCAACTATTCAAATGAAGGCCCGCCTTCTGAAATACGAAATGTGCTGTGATTGGTTAACTGGGCCAGTGTGTGTTGTGATTGGCAGCACTCGGTGCCTGGTCGGGAAATGTCACGCCCCTTACCATACCCGCCTGTTCTCTAGTGCAGCTCAACCAGGTCTCGTCCCATTCGTCGATATTTGTGATATCACAAATCCCGGAAAATATGCGTTGTAGTCCAAACGAGTCGTTCGTTGTAGTTTTTGAAAAGTGATTTCTGTTAAATAAAATATCTCCTTTTGAAGTGGACTTTGAACTTTGCAGATCTTTTTTATGCTCACACAGCAACAGTACACACTAACTAAAGTTGAAAAATTTAAAAAGCATAATAGGACCCCTTTAAGTTGAAACAACATTTTTGTTGTTACTGTTTTTACAGTGAGGGCTTACCTAGTAAACAGAGCTGAGAGGAATCTGTGTGTAGTTGCATTGTAGAAAGCAAGCCAGACTTGTTTATCTTTTTACACAACATTCATTTACATGAAATGTAAGCTCCTGAATTTCAGCTTGAAGACCGGTCATAAGTGACAATTAACAGACTACAGAGGTCTGGTAGGGCAGGTTGGCTCAAATCAATGCAGTAAATATAAATGCAATCTAAGGAGCGAGAAATTAAATAGTCTCACGCTGTAGTTCTAAAGAAAGGAATTGTGAGTAAAAAAGCATTCAACTTCTCTGTCTTTGAAAGCCAATGAATAATTCTCATCTCCAAATACTGGGAATGAAATGATTTGCATTAGGCTACTATTGAAGAATACGTTAGGGCGAGAATAAGCTATCAGAGAGGGATCTCAGATAAGCCTGAGAGCTGGTGTTAAGTAAATAGTTTGTGAAGGAACAAAAGGAATGAGGAAACAGACAGCAGGTTCATTCAGGGATTTCAAAGCTCAATCTGCAGATTTGAACATGGCTGATTTCCTTCCCAAAAATGAAATCTTTATCAAGCTGTGAGACTATGAACACCAAGAGAAGAATTAAATTTTTTAGAATATATTTTTTCTCAATTGATGAACCAGCCGCTGAAACAGACTTTATTTTTGCTATAAATTATATATATATATATATATATATTTCATATAAATGTTATATCTCTATAAATTAATGAATTTATTAATCATTGAAAGCACAAGTAATTATAATTGATTAATATTCACTGTCTCCATATCTATGCTTTGTACTGTATGTAAGATAACATGTTTATGAGTAATTCTTGCTTAAAAGTGAATGCATTATTAAAAACTATTACAGCATTTTGAAGATCCTTCAATTTCATGCCATTTTAATTTAGCTTCCTTGAAGGAATATTTCACCCAAAAATTTATTTTTCTGAAAATGTAATGAAATGTAAAATGAAAATGAACTATTAACTGAATGGTGAACTATTCCCTTAAATAAAAAAAATAAAATATATATTTATTCCAAATCTCAGTTAAATGCAGGAATAAAAAAAATAAAAAATAAAAAAAACTTTAAAAAGTAAGTGTTCATTAAAATTTTTAAGGCAGCATGATAAACAGAGCTGAGAGGAATCTGTGTGTAGTTGCATTGTAGAAAGCAAGCCAGACTTGTTTATCTTTTTACACAACATTCATTTACATGAAATGTAAGCTCCTGAATTTCAGCTTGAAGACCGGTCATAAGTGACAATTAACAGACTACAGAGGTCTGGTAGGGCAGGTTGGCTCAAATCAATGCAGTAAATATAAATGCAATCTAAGGAGCGAAAAATTAAATAGTCTCACGCTGTAGTTCTAAAGAAAGGAATTGTGAGTAAAAAAGCATTCAACTTCTCTGTCTTTGAAAGCCAATGAATAATTCTCATCTCCAAATACTGGGAATGAAATGATTTGCATTAGGCTACTATTGAAGAATACGTTAGGGCGAGAATAAGCTATCAGAGAGGGATTTCAGATAAGTCTGAGAGCTGGTGTTAAGTAAATAGTTTGTGAAGGAACAAAAGGAATGAGGAAACAGACAGCAGGTTCATTCAGGGATTTCAAAGCTCAATCTGCAGATTTGAACATGGCTGATTTCCTTCCCAAAAATGAAATCTTTATCAAGCTGTGAGACTATGAACACCAAGAGAAGCACTGATCGTTGAGATATTTCTCAAGAAAATTAAAGTCCTTCACACAAATAAAATATATCCCACCTGCAAATTTCATATAGAATATTCTACTGTGGTGCCAACGATGTAACAAAATATCCAAACATTTAAGACTGCAGTGGACCAAATATTTAAAAAACAGAAAACAGTTTAAAAACAGAAAAATTAAAAACAGTTCTTATACTGTATATTACTAAGTATTAAATATATTAAGCATTGTAAAATATATATATATATATATATAATTCACATTTTTAAATTAAATGAAAATAAAATAATATTCATATAAAAATAAATAAAATAAAAAATCAAATATTTTAAAATGTATCATCATAATATTAATACTCATTACATTATTAACAATAAATACAAGATTAAATATATATTAATAAGATTGTATCTACCCATACTCTAGCAAACCATGTTCACTTTAATGATATATTTAAAAATATATTTTTAAATAAAATAATTTTAAAATATTAAAACGTATAATCATATTAATAATTGAAAGATTGTTAATATTAAATATACATTAATAGGATTGATCTATCCATACTCCAGCAAACCATGTTCACTGCATCACTACATAGTAAAAAAGAAATAAACATCAACCAGCTGAAATACACAGCCATCACTGCAAGTCTTTATCATCTTTCCTATATCATCACCAACTCTTGAGCCCACACTGAAATAAAACCAAGCAATACAAAGTCAATGACACCATGGAGAAATTGTATCTAGATGATACATATATAACAGAGCATAAAATAGACAGGCATGATGGGACCACAGCCACAGATCAGAAAGTCCCACTGGGATATATTTCTCGGTCTTGAATTGTGTTTGTAAAGACTATGTGTGGTTAATGCACACGCAAGACATGCATGACTGAGCGAAGAGGAAGCACAAGGACATTTGCTGTCATGGATTATTTCTACTCTACAGGGACTGATGCCCTACACGTGACCTTAGAACAAAAGAGGAATAAAAAAGATAGCAATGGTTTAGTATAAAGAGTAGATTTATGCTGAAACACTCCACACAACAGTGCTGTTATACCACAAAACACCCTGCTGAGAAGTTATTTTAAGAGAAGCATGTCATACTTGTCAAACTTGTCAAAAGCATGTCATCAAAAGCATGCCATATATGCTATACAAGTGCATAATGCACATTGTCAGTTGACATAAAAAAAAAAGTAAGATATGTACAATCGTAGCCCCTATGCTAAGCCTGCAAAACCAGATCCTGTGCAAAATACGCCGAACAATTTTGAAACTATCGGATTTTCTTTGTTTCACAAGGCTTCTCTTTTTTAATGCTGAACTCCAGCTTGTTTCCCTTTTATCAAATATAAGAATCAGTATTATGGTTCGTGACTAAATAGAATATTGAGACCACAACAAAAATGCGTAAAAGTTGCATATTATGAGGAAGTCAGTCACTGTAACACTGAAACAATACAGTTCCTCTTCTGACATAACAAGGAGAACCTGCTGGAAACTGGGAGAGATGAGGCCTCTGAAAGCTTCAATGGTTGTTCCTCTCACTTCAGATTATCTGACAACTTTTCAACAAGACAGGTAGAGAAAAACATTTAGGAAGAATTTGCCATTACTATACTAATGCATCTCATAATCTTGTACTGCAGTTATACAGTGGGTACGGAAAGTATTCAGACCCCCTTAAATTTTTCACTCTTTGTTATATTGCAGCCATTTTCAGCTACGCTAATTATGTCTCTATTTGTTTCTCTGATTGACATCCCGTGGTAACTAGAATTTACACAAGCTTCAGTCTGGATCCAGAACACCTGAGAAGAGATGATGCCAACCCCTCAGAGGACCTCAGATGATGCCAACCCTGAAACAACATACAGAACTACCACATTTTGCTATAAGTTTGATTGCATCATATAATAATTGCTGTTAATAGTGTTCATCATCTGTTTGATTACATCTTTAATTGATTTTTCCGTACATTTCTGTCATATGTACATTGACTGACAGTCACCACTGATAAGCTACCACTAAATATTGTAGAAACTTAATTTGCTTCGCAACTATTTGTATCGTGAAAAGCGCTATACAAATAAACTTGAATTGAATTACTATTCAGGTTTTGTGTCTGTTGTCAAATTTCACATTCTGAACCACTATTTTGTTGTGTTTGCAAGCGCCACGCAACCAAAGCAGAAATTGTGACGGGGAGCGGTGGGAAATGGTTTGCTGATTTAAGCAGTACGGCAGTGTTTTGAGCATTTTTCCCTTGAGAGAATTAACAGAAAGTGAAATGAACAGCCTCTTAGGCACAACACAAACCTGACCGTGTGACTTTTCACACTTTTGCAGCTGTCATTGGGTGTGAAGAGAACAGAGTATGAATACTTCAGAGCAGCTTAATATAGTGAATGTATAATGAGAGATAGTGAGAGCAGCATTTTGGAACGTGAGAGTCTCATTTTAAGTAACAATTTCACTTATTTAGCTGTTTTTAGGAAAACTATCCTGATGAAATTGCATTAAATGACATGTTTATACATCATTATAGCCAGAAAGTGGCTAGCTGGATGAAGTTGGGTGTTCAGGCATGCTAACAAAATCACATTCCATCACTTTGGCAAAAATACTTTCAATACTTACTGCCTGTAAAGTCTTGTTTTTTTGCAGTCAGTCTTATTCTTTAAGACTCAATACTTCCTTCCATTTATAAATATAAGATGGCACATCTCAGTGGTCGCCATAGAATAAAGACAGTTGTTTTCATACTTCTTCTCAATATTCTGAATAGTTTCTGAATTTATATGTATATATATAATTTGAAGAAGTTCACCATAAGTGCACATTTACAGTAAATTCTTGTCTATAAGTTGTCATAATTTCACAGTATTTTTATGGTAATAGATCTTCATTCAAATTAAAAAGGACAACTGTTTACTGTTCTGTGACTTCACCAAAATGTATTAAACACTAATCATTATAATGGTGACTTCAAATGTTTACACTATTATCCTACAATATTGCATGATGTTTTTGTTTGTTTGTTTGTTTTGCATTGCTTTTTACAGTCCAATCCTTTTCAAAATTTTCAAACCATCTGTTTATCTCCAATCAACTGTAAGTTTGATAAGTTTGTCCTTATCAAATCAAATCTACACACCAGAAGCATGAATAAATATTTTTTGAAAATAAATTGGCGAGCTCCGATGTACTTGTACTTCATTTTACAAGAGTTCAGTCTCAACCACAAGCATGTAGATGACAAATTAAATGCAACATGCTGATTGTTCCTCCTCCTTTATTCATATCTCACTGGGAGCATACTGTTTGGGAAGTGAGATCAAAATGGCCCCATATAATCTATTCCTCTAAAAAATATTTCCGAGAAGCCTTTTCCGCAGCTTTCAGCATGACTCAGTTATTTCACCGCAGTCCATTTATACCATCAAAGTTGATCCTCTCAAAGCACGGTTGGAAAGAAAAAGTCAGCGTGCAGATTTGTAGCAGGAATACTGCCTGTAAGGTGATAATGAGAGCATGCAAACACGTGTGTAGCTCTGCTTCAACACCAAAAAGTAATTTCTGTACCACGTTTTGGTTTTTGCTAATTCTCAAGCTAAATAAAAAAGCAACATAGTGTTTTCACTCCATTGAAATTGCTCACAGAGTAATTGGCAAATTCAATGGCTGTCATTTCACAGTACAATATGTAATTGCTGATGACCCCCTTGTCATTGATCTGTGGGAATGTTGATGAAAAATGTCTAGACTCCCCTTTGTAAACCTTATGATTTAGAATTATTATAGTTAAACCAGCCATGAAAACGCAATAAAAAAGAAGAATGGTAGCTTGTACTCTGCACTGAAATTGGTGCCTACAACTTTAATGACTCATCCAAATATTGTCTAAACAAAATTACTTCTACTTTGCAGACTCTCAGTAAATCTGTGAGAAATAGTCTTCTGTGCACCAACAGAGCCATTTATTTTCATTACCTTAATCACCAAATCAATGCGGTGGCCCTCACTCATCTCAGCTGAAAATAATATATGTAGTACACGCAAATCCAAAGCATTTTAAAAGGCACAACCAGATTAACTGCACATAATGGCAAACTATTTTAAATAGATTTATGAGGAAGGTGGGGCTAAATAAATATTTTTTGTTGAAAGGACTGTGGAGAGGCATCACTCTTTTCAAATGGTTTTTATATTAATCACAGTACCAAGTTATAATTTGCTTTTTTAAAAAGTAGGTAGGCTGCATAAAAAAAAATCATTAAAATGCTATTACTAAGCAAGGAGAAAATAAGGCCTAATCCCCAGATGACAATGAATTAAAGTGTCCCAAATAAAATAAGAACTGTAAAGAGAATTGCTTTTAAAAGTGCACTATGGAAGTTAATTTGGGTAAAAAATTAACTAAATCATGTTATTGAAAAAGTACATAAAACTGTGTTCTTCCCGTACCCTGATTAAATATGCTAACAATAATGATTTGTTTTTGTGCAGTCGGGTTTGGCTTGGCAGGAAATTTCACATTTACGTCATTTGTCCTTGTATCATGTATGTAAATATACTCAAATAAAACAAAAGAATATTATATTTCATTATTTTAAATATAATTTTTGCTAAATATCATATAGATAAAAGTAAACCAAACCATTTGTGATCGTTGAAGAGATTAAAATATGTATCAAGACTAATGTTCTTTCAACAAGAAAGCCATTAAGACTGTAAATATGCAAATCTTTACATTTATTTCTATAATTATTAGCGTACCACCTGTCAGTGCGTATCCTTTTATTCATATTATTGTAGTTTTGAAAGTATTTTGTCCGCTTTTTTCTGTTGCACTTGGATTTCAGTAAAAAAAATGGTCTGTAGTAACAGAAAGGAAAGTCTCGGGACTTTTTAGATGACATATTTTAATATATAATAAATATTTCAATAATTAATAATTGAATAATCAATGTTACTTGAGTTGGCAGTCATAAATAAAAAACATACAAGCATACAGCTTGTGCAAATGAGAGGAAATATGGGTCAGTCATTCAGGATTCATTAGCTTATCGGTGGAATAATTTTTTGTTGATAAATCAATGTGATAGTTCTTCACTTTTGATTCTCTAGTTTACATGATCGTAAAACATATGTGCAACTTATCTTGGGGTGACAGCATTCCTGTCTATTAAACATGTTGGAATTAAAGAACTGTACAAAACATATGTGAATGATAAAATATGTCATATGAAAAGGTAATGCTTGACAAAAACTGCTATTTTGACTCCAAGTCATTTTATGCATATACAGTCATTGATATATTCCCTTCAAGAAAATATCGCTACATGTGAGTTGTTGCAGTCCTGGAGCTTCAGACTTCTGCAAAGGCAAAGCATATGCCCTCCTCAGAAGTGCATCATATCCCATCTGCAGGCATGAGGGAACATCTTTATTCAATGTGTGCTCTGTCTGTAGCCATAGCTGCAGGGCAAAAAAAAAAAGGCACACAGAAGGAGTTTGGCTACCAACAGAACCCCAACAAATGCTCAGCAAGCATTGGCTTCATCAGAACATTCCACAAAATGAGGTCATTTATACGTAAAATGAGTGACAGAAAGTGAAAGGTAGATGGAAGAGAAAGTAATGTATTCAACTTAAATCTAATAAACCTCTGTGATTCAGTCCCTATAACCAAATTATGTGAGCTCCATACATTACCATGTTCCAGGCTCAGGTATTAAGTTAATTCCTCTGTCACTCACCACAACAGGATTACTAAGCAATTCCCACTGGCAGGTTACTGACTTGTCAATGGTTCTCCATCAAGTCTGTTTTCTTTAGATCATTCCCAAATCATGCTGGAGAACATGATTATCATATTTTACACAACTTGTAATTAAAGCAAAAATACAAATAGATATTCTGACATTCTTGCACTTTTATGCTGCTAATATACTTTGTAAAACATTTTCGTATCAAATGAGAAAACAGGAAAAAAAACAAAAGCAAAATAAAGCATTTTGACTAGTGGTCTTAGACTTTTTGGAGCACACTGCATGTTATAAACATACCTAACACAAACACTTCCATCTGTATTAAAGAAAAGCAAGCCTTGTATGGTGAGCAATGAAGGGGAGACAGACGGTTTTCTGAAAAATATCACTAAATTGGCCTCCCTCATTCCAAATTACAACAAAATGTCCTTCCAATTGCTCGTAATCTGGAGGTCAGGCTTCGGTTGCTCTGGTAATTGGGTGCATGCGATTTAGGGCAGAGGGAGGCTAAGCAATTCAGAACCCCAATTCATCTGCTTCCATTCAAATCTGTCCAACAGATCTGTACCAGAAAACCACAGCACTTAAACACCAAGTAGCTTGGATTGAAATACGATTAGGCAAGATGAAAATACGTAGGTTTGAAAATTACAAATTTTGTGACAGTTTAATTTAGTACATTTCTCGCCTCCGTTAAAATGCTAAATGGCAGAAAGAACAGTCAAAGGATGGGTTCACAGTCACGCACAATGCATTTTTGAATCGCACTCTGCCTGAATTGTTTTTGTGTGTAAATATGCGCTACACGCATACATTTAAATGTTGTGCTGTGTCTCTCTGCTTTTTCAACGTACTGTGCATTAACGCAGTATTTTACATCCATATCGCATACTTTCTGAGTAGGTACTTCTTTTGGATAAGTAATTACTTAGCAGCCATTCAAAAATTATACGTCTTGGCTGTGTCCGAAATTGCCCCATACTGTATATCCTTAAATAGGGCACTATTTGAGGGGACAGTCATTTGTAGTGGTGTCCAAAACCATAGTGGACGTTATCGAGTGCACTCATTCAATCCCATAATGCACCAAAACTGATGTAGACTCAACAGCTAGAGAATACCCATTGTAGTATAGTTGTAGGAGTTCTCGTGGGAATGTACGAGAGGTGGGGGGATGGGCAGAGAGAGGAGAGAGTGATGAACATGAGTGATGGAGGTTTGGACTTGGTTCAATAAAAAGTGAGTTACAGAGTACCTACTAAGACGTTCTTCTTTTATTTTGAGAATGACATCACAACAATTTGGCCATGAGGATTAAAAGAAAAAAAAAGGGAAATCTCGTTAGACTGACTTTGGAATTGAGAGAAATTGGAACGGAAAAAAAGTTGTCATGGCCTCTGCACAGTTAATGCCGCCTGGACCACTTAACCTCGGAGTTGTGGATTTATATACGGAGTATAAAATATGGAGAGAGTCTTACGCTTTCTTCGAAATAGCGAGTGGATTAACTGAAGCAGAGAACAAGGTGAAAAGAGCAACATTGCTGCATTGTATAGGAGCGCCAGTACAGCGGATTTTCGCCAATCTACCAGGTGAGAAAAATACATATGAACAGGCTGTGGCTGCTTTGGATGCGTACTTCACTCCTCGGAGGAATGTCGTAATGGAATGTCATAAATTTAGACAGAGAGCTCAATCATCGGACGAGACAGTTGATGCGTTCGTAAATTCGTTAAGAGAGTTGGCCAAAACATGCGAGTTTGGAGCTCTGGAGTCCGATATGCTGAGAGATCAACTAGTAGAAAAGAGTGCAGACAAACGGCTGCGTGATAAATTGTTGCAAGAAGAAGGATTAGCTTTGGATAAAGCATTAAAGATTGCACGAATCTTTAAAGCAGCACAAGTAGAGTCAAAGATGCTGTCGGAGCAGTCAAGCAATTTGAAAGACTGTCAAGTGCACTTCACTAAACAGCACACTTGCACGCAGCGACCGCATGCAAAAGAACATAGAGTAAACAGAGATGGATCGAGTGCTGACAAAGATAAAAAATGTCACAGATGCGGGTTGGACACACATCATTCAAATGAATGCGGAGCAAAGACAGCAAAATGCCTGTATTGTAAAAAAATTGGACACTTTGCAAGGATGTGTAGAAAAAAAGAAGCAGATCAGAAAACGGATAAAAAGAGAGAAAATCAGGATTTAAAGAAAAACTCATAAGAACTGTGCACGAGTCAGATTCGGATGATTCGGAGGAATTTGTCTACTCTATCGACTCAGAAGGAAAAGAGACTGTAAAAGTGCAAGGCCAAAGAATCAAAATGATAGTGGACAAAGGTAGTGGAAAAAAATTTCATTTGTGAGCAACTGTTTAAGAAAATCTTTGCACAGAAAGGAATCACTCTGAGTCAGACGAGCAAAAGATTTTATGCTTATGGTCAAAATGTTCCTCTGAAATGCATCGGCTCCTTTGATGCTTGCTTAAAATACAAAGACAGAACCATAAAAGATACGATCTATGTGATTAAAGGAACTGTGTAGAACCACTGCTGGGGAGGAATGCATGTTTCAAACTGGGAGTTTTACAGGCGTTGTCTGTGAACAAAGTGGACAATTCCCCAAACAGGTTTAGCAAACTGGCCAATGAGTACGAGTCACTATTCATAGGACTTGGACACATTTCTGGATTTTCTCACAGAGTCACAGTGAATGAGAAAGTAACACCTGTGGCACAAGGACTGAGACGAGTTCCGTATCACATGATTGAAGCTGTTAATCAAGAGCTTGATAAGATGATTGAAGAAGGAATTATTGAGGAGGTCAAGGAAGGAGCAGAATGGATCTCCAACCTCTTAATGATACCGAAGAAAGACACTTCAGAAGTGAGACTGTGTGTTGATTTGCGAGAAGTCAATAAAGCAGTAATTCGTGAGAGGCATCCAGTTCCTACAGTAGATAGCATTCTTCAAGCGATGCAAGGTGCGAAAGTATTTGCTAAATTGGACGCCAGGAAAGGATTTTGGCAGGTTGATTTAGCAGAACAGTCAAGAAATCTGACAACCTTTATCACTCATAGAGGATGCTACCGTTTCCGAAAAGTTCCTTTTGGCCTTTCTAGTGCACCAGAGGCTTATCAAAAGGCCATGGACTCAATACTTTGTGGATTACCAGGAGTAGTTTGGTACATAGATGATGTAGTTGTGTATGCTGAGGCTGACAGTGAGCTGGAGGAAAGATTGAGAGCAGTGTTTGAACGATTCAAAGAAAGAGGACTTAAACTGAACAAAGACAAGTGTTCCTTTGGACTAAATCAAGTAGAGGTGCTGCGCCACTTGGTCACATCTGAAGGAATTAAACCTGACCCCAAGAAAGTGGAGGCCGTGTGTGGAGCACCCAGACCACAAAATGTAAGTCAGCTGAGATCTTTTCTGGGTACATGTGGGTATCTAATGAAATTTATTCCTAACTTTGCAAACATCTCAGAACTACTCAGATGACTAACAAGAAAGGATGTTCCATGGGAATGGACAACTCAGACTGAACAGTCATTTAACAGCATGAAAGTAGCTCTAACAAGTGAACCTTGCCTTGCATATTTTCACCTGATTGCACCAATGTATGTGATGAGTGATGCTAGCCCTGTTGGTCTCGGGGCTATTTTGCTCCAAAGACAAGGAGATGGACACAACAAGCCAGTCGCTTATGCAAGTCGTTCCCTAACTGCCACAGAGAGACGGTATTCCCAAATAGAGCGTGAAGCTCTTGGTTGTGTTTGGGCTGTTGAGCATTTCAGAACATATCTGTGGGGAGGAAAATTTACATTGCAGACTGATCATAAGCCTCTAATTCACATGTTTAATCCTGAAAAAGCCACACTGCTTCCACCACGTATACAGCGTTTAGGATGGAGGCTGCAGTCATATGATTATAAAATAGAGCATATAGTCGGTAAGACAAATGTTGCTGATTCTTTATCTAGGCTTCCCTTGCCAAAGACTGAAACCACTGAATATGTGGAGGATTATGTGAAGAAAGTATTGCTGGTGCAGACACATGACTTACAGGCAATGACAATTGATGTCATTAAAGAGGCGACGGAAAAAGATCAACATCTTCAGCAGTTGATTAAAGTGGTCCAAACAAATCAGTGGCCAAACCCAGTTCCAGAAGTGTTCATTTCATATCAGCTGTAACGAATCAGCTCATGGGAAATATGAATAATTAATCATAACTAGTTATAATTAATTATGAATATTTTAGATTCTTTTTGCTTGTTTTTTAGATTTTAAACTTGTTGCTGCTGACTTTTCTGCTAAACTTTTTGACACTTGTTGCTGCTGACTTTGCTGCTAAACATTTTGAATCATTTTTAACTTAAACTCTTAAGATGATATATTGGACTGATTGACTGGCTAATCTTAGCAGTGAAACGCCACAATGATGACGCTCATACAGCTCTCCATTGGATTGTTAATTATCGCGCACCTGGTGTCAGTCTGCTATTCACACACAATGGCGAGCAGCGACCCAATTATGGCATATACAAGAGAGGATTTGCTTCAGCTCCGTTCGGCCGACTACGACATACCAGCTGACCTTCCAGACTGTTTGAGAGCTCGGACGGTGGTGAGCAGAGGCCGGCGGAAAAGAGGGCACAGAGGTGGCGTCAGGCGGCGTTTTCGACGACGTGGAAGCAGACCTCCATTATCTGCAATAATCTTGAGTAATGTCAGATCGTTACAACAAAAGATGGATGAACTACGCATTAAAGCTAGAGCCTGTTTTGAGTATCGGGACGCGGGTCTCCTGGTACTTACTGAAACCTGGCTTCGTCCTAAGATGCCCAGCTCGCTGATAGAGGTACAAGGTTTTTCTCTCATTTGAGCTGATAGATCGGCCACCTCGGGGAAGAGCAGAGGAGGTGGTATCTGCGTGTTTGTAAATGAGCGATGGTGCAGTCATATATTAGTGAAATCCATGGTATGTAATCCGGATATTGAGCTCTTATGTTTGAGTTTGAGACCCTTTTACCTCCCAAGAGAATTCGGGAACATTTTGATCTGTGTTGTTTATGTTCCACCATTGGCCAAGGCAGCAAACTCCGCCGGTGTTATAAGAGACTGTATTCAAACCCAACTTCAATCAACACCAGGAGCGCCGGTTTTTATTCTCGGTGATTTTAACCATTGTAAATTAGAGACAGTTCTCTCCGGGTATGAACAGTATGTTAAAGACAACACAAGAGAAAATAAAGTTTTAGATAAATGCTATGGGAACATAAAAGAGGCATACACGTCCAGACTAAGGCCTCCTTTATCGAACTCCGATCACAACACTGTGTTTTTAATTCCGACATATAAGACTCTGTTGAAGAGACACAAACCCGTGGTGAAAAATGTTAATGTGTGGTCAAAGGACAGTGTTGAAGCCTTGAAAGGTTGTTTTCTTTGCACTGATTGGGAAGTTTTTCATAGTGATGATATTGATGAAACTACCATGGTAATGACAGATTATATTAAATTTTGCACCGATAATGTGATACCCAAAAAGGAAGTGATCATTTATGCTAACAATAAACCTTACATAACTAAAGAGATCAAAGACTGTATTAACAGGAAGAAACTGGCTTTTCGCAGTCATGATTGTCTTGGAGTAAGAGCTGTTCAGAAGGAGTTGAATGGATTACTAAGAGATGCCAGGACGAAACATAAAGAACTTCTGGAGAACAAGCTGAGGATGTCTAATCCTAAACAGCTGTGGGACTCTATGAAATCTATAACTAATATGCAGTCTTTCAGAAATACTGTTTCTATTTTTGATGACTTACAGATAGTGAATGATTTAAATGATTTTTATCTAAGATTTGAGAAGCATGGGCATATCTCTGGGAATAGTATTGGTGTAAGGGATTTTTCTCCAATTATCATCAAAGATAAGTTATTGATTCATCCGAAAAAGATTCATTTCTATTTTAAACATATCTGTTCAAAGAAATCGGCAGGCCCAGATGGAATTTCTCCCTATATTGTTAAGTGTTGTGCAGATGAATTGACTCCAGCTTGGCTTCCTATATTTCAACAATCTTTGGATTCAGGTATTGTTCCCAGTTTGTGGAAAAGAACATTGATTATACCTGTTCCTAAGATAGCTAGGCCTTTAGAGAATAATGATTTTAGACCGGTTGCATTAACATCTGTGATTATGAAATGTTTTGAAAAGTGTGTTGTATCTATGTTGAAAGCAGAGGTTGCTAGTAATCTACCGATTCAACCGCATTTGCAGGTGAGCAGCGGAGTGTAAACCCATGTATTATTAAGTGGTACTATTCGAAGAAAGGTCTTCCTATGAATTAATTAGTAGAAAAGTCCATTTCTACTGTGCATTTGCCTCTTGCTGTGATTTTCCCTGCTCACATTCCATGAGGTCGTAAATGTATCTGGTGTCAGGGTTGCCATGGTTTGGTGTCGTTGCAGACATCCTGGCATCCAGTTTATTGGGTGAGGGGACTGTGACGATTTGTTAATCTGATGAAGAACTGATTTGTTAAATCAAATGAAAAATTGTGTGTTTGATTGGTCCAGACGCTACACAGCTCTGTGCAGCTGAATTGTCAGTATTTGATGGACTTGTACTTCATGGAGGTAGAATTGTGCTTCCCCCTTCTTTAGTAAAAAGGGCTTTGGGACTTGCTCATGAGACACACCAGGGTATTGTGAGAACAAAGCAGTACCTGAGGAGTAAGTTTTACTGGCCCAACATGGATTTGGATGTTGAGAGAATAGTCAGAGATTGTGCAGCTTGTGTTATAAACCAACCTCTTCAGGAGGATCAACCACTGCAACCTCTTGAGCTGCCCCCAAGGCCATGGACAAAACTGGGAATTGACTTAGTAGGACCAATTCAAGGTGAATATGTTCTGACTGTCATTGACTACTACTCTTCTTTTCCTGAGGTGACAGTAATAGCTGACATCTCCTCACAAACAGTTACAGCAGAACTGATGAAAATGTTTGCTCGATTTGGATATCCATCAGAAGTTGTAACTGACAATGGTAGACAATTTGTCAGTCAAGCATTTGACACATTTCTAAAGAATGGAGGTATCAAGCACATACGAGCTTCACCATATTATCCTAAGTGTAATGGGAAGATTGAACGGTTCCATCGATATCTAAAAAAGGCATTTCGAGCATGCAAGTGTGAAAATAAAGAGTGGAAAGAGGAGCTTCCGAAAATTCTGATGTCTTACCGTGTCACTCCTCATCGTGCTTCAGGAGAAACTCCAGCATTTCTTATGTTTTCCAGAGATATTAGAACAAAGTTACCAAGTGTGGGTCAGTTACAAGAACAGAGCACACAAAAAGTCAAAATACATCATCAGATATACAAGGAGAAAATGAAAGACTATGCAGATAAAACAAACAGAGCAAAGGATCATTCATTCAAAGTGGGAGATATAGTTCACGTTGTGAATATGGAGCAAAGCAAGTTGGACTCAAGGTTCAAAAGCACGAGATATGTACTTCTGAAAAAAACATCAGAAAGCTCATTTGAACTTGTGAATACAGAAGATGGATCCTTCATCAAAAAAAATGTCAAACACATGAGACATGCGTCTTTGTTTGCGTATTCATCTCTTCCTGAGCTTGAGAAGGAGAACATAAGCTCACATATGCAAAGTGAACAAGTGCAAAGGGAGAAAGTGAAGAATGATGAGTCTACAGAGAAAGAGAAGTTACCAGAGGCTGTGTCTGTAGAGAAACCAATTATGACTAGAAGTGGTCGTCTTGTGAAGAAACCAGCTAAGTTCAAGGATATGGTTACTTGAAGTAATAGTTGTGGTTGTGTTAGCTACATAGAACCCTTCTTTGTTTAGTATGAAAAAAGGACGTTTTTTTGTTAGTTTATATAGTAAAGAAGTTAACAAGGGAAGGGATGTAGTATAGTTGTAGGAGTTCTCGTGAGAATGTACGAGAGGTGGGGGGATGGGCAGAGAGAGAGAGGAGAGAGTGATGAACATGAGTGATGGAGGTTTGGACTTGGTTCAATAAAAAGTGAGTTACAGAGTACCTACTAAGACGTTCTTCTTTTATTTTGAGAATGACATCACAACACCCATAATGCACTGTGAGGGTCATGTTAAATTAATTCCCTGGTCTCACTAGAAGATAGCACCTGCAGCTGAATCATCCATTTATCCATTTTCCAAACCACTTGTCCAATCTGTGTACAGTGTATTATCATACGGGTATTCATTTCTTTTTAACTCTTTTCCCGTCACTGACAGAATTTTCCATCAATTATGAGACAACGCTTCTCTGCCATTGACAGAATTTTCCAGCTTTTCGTGTTTTCACTGTTAGAGCACTATTACACATCTTCTGAAAGAGTATTGAATCTCTGGATCAAACTGTGCAAAAGTGACAGCCATTCTGGCGCACTCAGTGTCCGAATTCACTCACTTGTTTTCATTCACTCCTTCAAGTGGATGTAGGGTATGGTGAATGAGGATATGGGGGTGGGGGGTGGGGGGATTTCGAACACAGCACTTGTTTTTAATATAAGAGTGGGTGTGGCCATTTGAATGTGCGAAGCTTCTGGTGTCATCCTTCCAGTTATTTTTAGCTCGTTATGTTGTTTGATATTGCAAACTGGTATTTCATATCATATTATTTGAATGTATTGTCATAATTGTAAACACACAGATTAGTAGCGCAAATAGTTTTAACGTTTACTGCACTTTGTAATTCTTACCCAGAAAACACGTGAGATCATGAGATGATCACAGTGACATCACACGATCCTCATACTGTGATCCTCACAGTGTGAGTAGTATATGAGCTCATTATGAACTCAAACGATCCTCATACTGTGATCCTCACGGTGTGAGTAATACATGAGCTCAGAATGATCTCAAACGATCCTCATACTGTGATCCTCACAGTGTGAGTAGTATATGAAATCATTGTGAGTTCACACGATCCTCATACTGTGATCCTCACGGTGTGAGTAATACATGAGCTCAGAATGATCTCAAACGATGTGAACCAGCCATCTTGCCAGCTGAGATTAGTTAAGTTAATTAGTTAATTAGTTAAGCCAGTAACACACTACACAACTGTAAGGCTGGTTATGAATGTAATTTGATACTTAAAACTGATCACACCCAAATGTGTCAGAGTCATTTGCGTTCAGTTGGTGTTTACAGTCAGCATTTAAAATCATATGTTTTTTCAGTTCAGTCTTAGAATGATTCAGTTAGTCATTAAGTGTGTCCCTGGCTTTAGGTTGCATATCAGTATTTATGATTTGTTATACTTCCCAAATCAGATCATTACTAGACTACATTACTACCTCGGGATCGAATTTCAGTAACTATACAAGCATGTTTTGTGGAAGCATGGAT
>NW_015505863.1:374230-412251 GCF_001515645.1 Sinocyclocheilus grahami | reverse complement strand
CACAGTGAGTGTGCAGTGACCTCACATTGTGACCGCACAGAGTGTGCAGTGACCTCACATTGTGACCACAGTATGAGCGCACAGTGAGTGTGCAGTGACCTCACATTGTGACCACAGTATGAGCGCACAGTGAGTGTGCAGTGTCCTCACATTGTGACCACAGTATGAGCACACAGTGAGTGTGCAGTGACCTCACATTGTGACCACAGTATGAGCGCACAGTGAGTGTGCAGTGACCTCACATTGTGACCACAGTATGAGCGCACAGTGAGTGTGCAGTGACATCACATTGGGAGCATTGTATGAGCACACAGTGAGTGTGCAGTGACCTCACATTGGGAGCATAGTATGAGCACACAGTGAGTGTGCAGTGACCTCACATTGTGACCACAGTATGAGCACACAGTGAGTGTGCAGTGACCTCACATTGTGACCACAGTATGAGCACACAGTGAGTGTGCAGTGACATCACATTTGGAGCATAGTATGAGCACACAGTGAGTGTGCTGTGTGGTTACACTTTTAGCTCACTGTGACACACACATTGTGAACACACCATGAGAATCATGTGAGCTCATGGTGACATCATTGTGAGATCAAATTGTTGACAGGGTAGTAGTTATTTATCTACAGCAGCTCATGAATTAGAAGTCTTGCAAATTCACAGAAAATATGTTTATCTTCACGTTGCTAAATAATTTGGATTGGATGAATGCGTGTACTGTAGTATGAATGTAATCTGGACATACTCATTTGTCATGTTGTTGTTGTCATGTGACATACTAGCTTTACTCCATTCACAACTCCTCTCCTGTGGCCTCATGGGACAGTAGAAGTAAACCAAGTCCACTGGATGGACACTTCAGAATTCAGTAGTAAGTCATCCTGGTACTTTTTGCCTACTTTTTATGACTATTGTACATTCAGACATACTACTCTCCTCATACTATTGTAGAGTAGGGAGGTATGTATATTTGGATGCATATACACCCTCGAGTCAAGACCCTGCTATCTTTTCCATTCCTTAGTGATACAACTTGCGTTTTTAAATGCAAAGACACGTTCTGTGTGAATGGCACCTGCAACCACACACACCTTTTGAGTTAACTGATGTACAGCTGCTTTATCATACACCTGTCAGCATATTTCACAATATGATATGAGGTCTATATTTCACACACCCACACTTCTTCCTGTCATTTTTCAAAAGAATTGCCTTCTTTCTGAGATTATAGTTCATTGTGGACGTCAAATGAAAAATGTGGAGCAGTAGATGGCAAGAAATTCACAACTGACACTTTGGGACGATAGATTTTTGAGCGGGGGGGTTAAAGATATGTTTTAGCAGTCACAATTTCCGCCGTTTCACTTTGTCTTCTCTCAAAGGACCCTGATGCTATAACCAGTGATTATGCATATCGCACAAAAGCGCAGCTGAAAGGTATTGAGCGATGGGCTGTTATGTTTCTTCATCACTGTCCCTGTAGAACCTCCCAGAGAGCTGACGCTGAGTCATTTTGATTTGATAATAACAGCCATAGATTCTTTATGAAGTGGGCGTCTTTATTGTGAGTCATACATTTGTGCTTTTGAATGCTTTTGTTTTATCTTTCTTTAAAAAGGGTGGCCTTTTCCTGCCACCATTCAAGTTAGCTGTGCTTATAAATGATCAGGATTGAAAGGCACAGAAAGCAACTTTTTGAAACAGAAGCATCCTGTACAACACTAATTTATTCCCCTAATTTTATCCGTCATGCAAGTTTACCTAATCCAAACTAACCAAACCCAACTATGATTTATGTGATGGCAATATTTGTGTTGTTATTCTTTGGAAATGTAAAATAATGTGAACTCCAGGGAGATTAGAATTGGATATCAGGGTGTCTCTCCCTCTCTCTCTTCCTCAGTCCCTGAACATATTGCCAAAAGACCATAAGGCTCTCTTGGGGAAACAAAGGTAAAACTCTTGGGACCTTGTGTTTGTGATGTTGCCACACAGTATCCCTGTGGGTATTTTCTTGGAACAGATGTATCTGTGTAAGTGTATTAGCCAAAGGCAGTTTGCGCAACCAAAGGACCTTATAGCTGACCGCAAAATACACTGTCAGAACAAACACCTCATCCATCACGTCTTGAAGGTATTTTCACATACAGTACGAAATTAACAAATGACCCTTTAAACAAGGTGTTTTATACAGTTGAAACCTCTAATTTGTGTGGTTTTGTACTTTTCTAGGAATAAACATTACATTTCCCAACTGAATAAAATAAAACAAATATTTAAAAAAATGCCATAATATAGATAAAATAATTGTTTGAATGGTTAAGATTGATGAATTCCGTAAACATCTGCAATTTGTGTGTTTTGGGAAAAGGAATAAGATTATAATTTTTTTTATTATTGTTTATTATTACACTGTAGCTCAAATGCTAGCAACACAAATATCAAAGTTTTATTCCAGTGAAATACATGAAAAAACAAAATCGTTACCCTGCAATGTGAGTTAAATTGTGGGAAATTTATGCTATAATAGGTTTCAACTCAAAATGAAATACCGCTGAATAGTATGTTTTTTAATCATTAAATTAGTAAATAATTAAAAAGATCCACCCTGTTACGGGGCTGACAAGACGTGAGACGTGCGCATCCATATGCAAGCTTTTATTTTGGAGAAGACAGAGACGTGGTCATAAAACAGGCAGGGTCAAACAGTGGCAAACAGGTATATGGCGGGCAAGACACAAGAATAGTCCTAGGGGTTAAATAGTGAGGGAGTGATATGAAACAGCTGGGTGCAATCAGTGTTAACAGCTGTGTGCAATCTGTGCTGAGTGCAATCAGTGCAATGAATGATGGGATATGTAGTCCAGGGTGATGTGCAACAGTGTGTAGTGCGAGAGTCAATGAAATTGGAAAGGGTGACCTCTGATGGCTAGCAGATGGAAGTTCATGGACCGGATTTGTGACACACCCATTCATCCACTTTCCAGACAGCTTATAGCAGGGGTGCCAAACCTGTACCTGGAGGTGTAACGTCCTGCAGTTTTTAACTCCAACCAGCTGCAACACACTTGCCTAGAGGTTTCTAGTAGCTGCGTCTGAAATCGAATACTTTCCTACTATATAGTATGCAAAAAACAGTATGCCAAAAGAGTAGTATGTCCGAATTCATAGTATTTGAAAAATGAAAAGTATGGAATATTCGTAAGTGTGCACCCAATAGACACTTTACTATCCCATGAGGCCAAGGGAGCTGAGTTATGAATGACAGTGAAGCAATGCAACTGACGCTGGTAGGTCATGTGAATCACAACAATAGCGGATGTAGTACCAAAGCCACTGGAAGGCAAGCCTGCAACCTTTACCCAAAAAAGTGTAATGGATAATGCCGCTTTAGCGGTATGCAACCTAAGAGACCAGAGGCCTTTTTTTTAAATGGATGTCAATGGGGGAGAAGCTTCACTACGTTGAATAAACCGCTTTTGTGAGGAAACAGCTTATCATTTAATGAATCGACAGCCTATTGGCTAATCTTCAACGTTTTGGATTGAGCTATTTTTAGAGTTTACACCAAAAAAATTCTGTTTTATAAGAGAAGTCACAGACTTTTTGTGACAGGTAGGATTTAGTTTATGCCACTTCTCATTGATTTCTATAGTATCTGTAAGTGGCAACTGACTGTCGCACAACTCTGATTGAAATTCAATGACGTCAAGGCTGTAATGTGATTGGTTATCAAGGCACACGTGTTCCAAGTTGATGGTTACACTTTCTCTAATGGTAACTATAGACCCCTGTATCTCACAATAATAAGACAATATCTGGTTTTATGTCCCAATTTCTTATTCATACTATATAGAACACACTTTTTAAATGGTCACAAAGTAAGTTCAAATTCAAATGTAGTACCTACTCAGACAGTACATGATTTCAGATGCACCGAGTGAGTCTGAAGACCTCGATAAGTTGGTTCAGGTGTGTTTAAGTAAGGTTGGAGCTAAACTCTGGAGTGGCCCTCCAGGAACAGGTTTGGACACCCCTGTCCTATAGGGTCACGGGTAATTAAAAATGGTTAATATATATTACTTTTATGATTAATAAGGAATGGGATACCAAATTCATAGAAAAAGTGCTTGCAAAAGAAAAAACACTGCATAGAGATTATAAAGCACTTTCTTGTGTTTTAAGCTTCCATTTCAGATTCAGATTTGAGAGTAGTATTTTTTTAACCTTTATTTAACCAAGGTATGTGTCTATAACCCCATGTTCTGACTGAAAACGTTGCCATGGGGAGCAAGAAAAGTCAGGTGACCAGGGAGCCAGACTGAACCCCTGGAGAGATTTGCAGGTGAGATATTTTCTCCTTCGAGCCAGTCACAAGTCGTTTCCCAACAAATGTAGACTGTTTCTCCTCTACCTTATACTCTTCAGGCACAGTTGGGAAAGAGACATCTGAGTTACTGCAGGCAAATCACTGCCGTTACTCCAGCTGACAGAAGACGAAGAGAGACAGTATGCATCTCATAAGCAGGGGGAACATGGTGTGATTTATCAGGCACAAGGCAGCATTGTAATGGAGCTTTGCACTACAGCACTTATGTAAACCTCCTTCACATCCACAGCGCGTTTACATAACTGAACACACCTTCTGACACCCTGCGATGCAGACGCTCTCTCGTGCACTCTTGTCTCCTTTCTGTCACTATAGACCCCATCTGTACACAGCTGGGTGTTCAATAGTGTTACAAAAACATCCAGACTTTGACACAGTCACACATGTCTTGCACAAAACCAGCCTCTTCACCATCTACGCTCCGCTTTTGTCCTCTCACATTCACAGCCGCTTGCCTGTGACTCTGTCAGACCTGGGCGGTATGTGCAATCCCTTTGTCATGACTTCCATTAGTACACAGTTGCCATGACAACTGGCTCTTATGAAAGCTCTCCACGGTTTCCAAGGATGGATGTTCTATTGGCTCTTTTGAGATTTAAACGAAGCTTTTTGGCGCAGACTGACTTGCACGTCAGTGCTGCCCTAGATTAGTTTAAGCAGCAGAACGCTGTGTATTTCACACCTGTTGGCTATTTCAGATGGTCTGTTTTGGCAGTATAAGGTCAGGAGAGTTTTAATGCTGAGTGACAAGTACAAAATAGACTAGAACAGGAGTTAACAGAACATTCCAGGTTCAGTACAAGTTAAGGCATTTGTGGCATAATGTGATTACCATATAAAATACTTTTGAATACTTTCATCCTTTGTTTTCTTTTTTAAAAATCTAGGGCACTTATAACTTTAGTTTTATTATGTTGTCATAGCGAAAAGCATTTTTTCACAGTAAAAATTAATGCATATTTTTTACATAATGCTGTACTATTGAAACAGACAGTATTTTAACATTTACTGACTGGCACCATTAACTTTCATTGTTAATGGGGCCAATCTGTCAAGTTCCTTAAAGTAACCCAGATTTTTGCTTTTTGAGGTTCAAGCTAAAATTAATTTTGTCTTAAAAATCTTCTCCAGAACACAAAAGAATATTTTGAGAAATGTCTCATGAGAATTTTGTCCATACAATGGAAGTCAATGGTAACCAAAACAGTTTGGTTACCAACATGTGGTTACCAAAATATCTTATTGTATTGTACTACAACAGTTGCACAAATAAATATGGTTATTTGGATGTCCATGAAACACTTACTGTGATGAAATTGTTTCAGAGTAATTGTGCCGGAACCCAATCCTTCGAGCATGAAAACCTATTCCATTCTTTTTTATAGGTTTAGCTGAAATAAGCAATTGAAATATTTGCGCGGAGAGCTGACGGTTAATAGGCACTTCACTGCTTACTGCTTCGTTTGTGAAAGTTTATTTCTATTCAGCACTCTTTATTGATGTCTGTTGTCGGTTTGTTTTATTTATAACTTTAATCTTTTATCTATTCTTATGGTTCTTTTATTATTCTGTGATGATGACCAAACACTTTAAACTCCCATAATGAACTTATGAACTTATTTTGGGCCTTAAAACAATCTCATTTACAGGATAAAGTTACATTCTCAACAAAAGTGGACAGAAGAGGGGCAGCCACTGTCAAACCAATGGATAAATGCATAAATACCACAATAAATACACCATCTGATTTCATGGGCCATATATCCTGCAGTTGCTCCAGGTACAGGTGGTTTCTATGTTAGTTATATTAAGCCTGGTTTCACATGCCACTTCTTTTATAGACTACCGCTGGCAATGAAAGGTGATTCGTGGACTCGCAGTGTATGAAGTTGTTGCTTTAGGAGTTTAAGGGATATAAATCACCTTTTAAGATGCGCTGCAGACGACCCTCTCAATGACGATGTTTGATGTTGTAAGGATGAAGAGGTGCAGGAGTGGAGGCGGGTTCATGTGGGAAGTGGACTTTAAAAAGGGTGAACATTGCTTTGCTCTGCTGAGCACAGCTGCGGCACATCGAGCACAGTCTGCTTGAAGGAGAGCGAGAGGAAGGAGAGGAAAGGGGTGATTTTGCTGCAAATGTGAGGACAAATCTCTTAACGCAGCCCCAGGGCTTTTGTGGGGTTATTCAAAGGTTATGAATAAACAGTCTCTTCTCAATTCAACTCGTTAATTGTGACTAAAAGTGAGGGTTGCTATTATTCAGTTGGACCAGCTGTCCACAAAGCAGATTATATTGCTGGGGTTTGTGCTTGTACACGAGAAGCATGTTCCAGGATGATAAATGATGAGTGTTTTGTGTCAGTGTGAAGGTGCAAGCTCAAGATTTTCAGTGAATAAAGCTAACCAATCCCATTCAGTGCTCAACAGATTAGAGAGTCCATCACCTTATTCACTCTGCCATCTCGTTTCCCTCTACTGGCTATGCTTTCACATAGATGGTTCCCAAGGGCTTCACCCACACCTGTCATTTGAAGACCAAAGGCATGTTGTGCTAATTGATTCTGTTTCATAAACAGTAAATGATACCCTTGATATGGGGATGGTGAAGAGGATCTCAGTACAGATGATGCACCAGCTGAGTAACAACAAACAAATTATATTCCCCCAACACACACACACACAACCATGGCTCAACTAGACAGTTTTTTCTCAGATTTAGGCTTTCAATATCAGAATTTGAAAGGGCTTTGAATCATAAAGGGCAATGGTATCAAGAAAGATTTAACTTGCAATGAAAAAGACTTTAGCGTAAATCCTGTCCACATGTTCTATACATTATTTCTGGAAAATGTTTTGTGGTGCTTGTGCATCGTTTAGCACAGAGACCTTACATTTGTGTATCTCTGGGTCCATCTGGTGGTAAGAATAGAAAAATACTTTTTGTGAATCAACCAAAAAATGCAGATGAGCTGAAGGCCACTGTCAAAGAAACCTGGGCTTCCATACCATCTCAGCAGTGCCACAAACTGATCACCTCCATGCCACGCCGAATTGAGGCAGTAATTAAAGCAAAAGAAGCCCCTACCAAGTATTGAGTACATGTACAGTAAATGAACATACTTTCCAGAAGGCCAACAATTCACTAAAAATGTTTTTTTTATTGGTCTTATGAAGTATTCTAATTTGTTGATAGTGAATTGGTGGGTTTTTGTTAAATGTGAGCCAAAATCATCACAATTAAAAGAACCAAAGACTTAAACTACTTCAGTCTGTGTGCATTGAATTTATTTAATACACGAGTTTCCCAATTTGAGTTGAATTACTGAAATAAATTAACTTTTCCACAACATTCTAATTTATTGAGATGCACCTGTAGAAAGAACCATTCTAGAATTATATATTGAACAGTTATATAATATATGTATAAATTATTCTAAAGTTTATACACTACCAGTCAAAAGTTCAAAAAAGTTCTACCAGTTATAATAAATAATTATGTTTTTGTAATGTTGCTGAACAAAGTCTCTGCTCACCATGCCTCCATTTATTTGATTAAAAATACACTAAAAACAGTCATATTGTGAAATATTATTACAATCTGAAATAACTATTTTCTATTTGAATTTATATTCAAATATAATGTATTCATGTGATGCAAAGCTGAATTTTCAGTGTCACATGATCCTTCAGAAATAATTCTAATATACTGATTTGATGCTAAATTAATACTAGTGCTCAGTTATTAATAATGGTTCTTATTATTATCAATAATACTGTTTTTGCTGCTTAATATTTTGTGGAAACGTTTTTTCAGGATTCTTTGATGAACAGAAAGTTAAGAAAAAGGTGCAAAAGGTGATTGTCTTCAGAAACATTTTATGTTATGCTGGTTGAAAGTCTCTTCACATCCCCATAGCAATCATTAAGTTAAGTGGTCTAAATGTATTTGTCTGTATTTATATATTCTGTGAAAGGCATGGGACCAAGAAATGTTCGTCCAATCAAAACGCTCGAGGTTCGAGCGTTTTAATTGACTTTCTTACCTGCCTGTCAACGTAAGTATCTGCATACCTCTGCGCGCCCGCTTCGCGCAGACAGTGCGTTCACACACACTGTGCAGACAGAGGGAGAATGGCAGACGAATGCCTTGTCCAAATACCCACACTTGCGGTCTTGGTCTTTATTTAAAATAGAAATGTTTTGTAATATTATAAATGTTTTCACTGTCCCTTTTGATCAATTAAATATAAATAGGGGGGAGTGGGGTGATTTGTGCCTGTGGGGAAGTTGAGCCACCCCATGTTTCTACACATCCTTTGGTAATATGTTGGTGATAATTGGTGATATGACCTCAATTATATGAAGAGTTAATCATTTAACTAACCCTGTGATGGAGAGAATCACGTGGAATAATTGGTAACTACATTTAAGTTAAAAAAAAGTTTTTTGCTGTTCAAAGTGAATTGTGTATGTTGAAGACTTGCTTCTTGTGTCTGAACAATTACAGACAAATCTGAAAAAATGTCACACGTGTTTGTGCTTTAGGAAGTTATCATATGAGTCTAAACTGTTAGCATGATGTTAACTCTAAACTGCTAGATGATAGTTTGTTAAAATGGTAGGAGTGGGTTCATTTGAGCTGAAAGTCCTGGGGTAAGTGGCTCACCCCTTCTTATGATTATAGAGAATTATTTTACTGTAATTCTACATTATATATAATTAACATATATAAATAAAAAAAATTATTTTGTTCTTTGTTTTGAACTTGATTTGTATTTTAAATAGGCCTTGTTTATGAAAATTGGCCATTGAAGTTTTTATGAAATAGTTTTTCCCTGCAACATTTATAATGGGATGTTGAGTACTATTAGGCCAGTTATGTAAGGTTAATTGCAGTCTGTTTTTTGTTTTTTTAATTCTTCAGTTTGAACTTTTTTGTTCTGAATTTCTTAAAATAATTTTAAAAATGACCTCAAGGTTGTGAACTGTATCTTTAAATAAAACATTTAAGAAGTCATCCATCCATCCATCTAATTCCATTCTATTATCCAAACCTCTTTGTTTTATTAGGGTTGCGGGGAGCTGGAGCCTAACCCAGCATCTTGAGCCACAGGTGGGGAAACTCCCTGGATGGATGGTCAGTTCTTCACAAGGCTCACATAGATTTTAAGAAGTCTTTTATTTCTCTTCCTTTGATTTAACATTAGGTGAAAATGTTCAGTTTTACTTCCGCATAATCAATGGCACAGTTTAACTCCATGTGGCTCAACTTACCCTCTCCTAGGCTCACTTTACCCCACCCTGGGGGCAAGTTGAGTCAAGAGACCACTTTTTTTTTTTTAAAGATCCAAAATGATTATTCCCAAGGATGCACCACATTCTGAAATGTATGTACATATTTAAATTGGACCCATTTCTGTCATGTGCTAACGTTCTCCTAGGCTCCCTTTCCCCCCCCCTGGGGCAAGTTGGGTCAAGAGGCCACTTTTTTTTTTTTTAAAGATCCAAAATGATTATTCCCAAGGATGCACCACATTCTGAAATGTATGTACATATTTAATTTGGACCCATTACTGTTGTGTGCTCGCTTTAAACACACCGTAAGTAAAAACTGGCTCAACTCACCCCGCTCTCCCCTATCTAATGCTGGAAATATTATCATTTTGAAATACAGAAAAATGCAGACAAAGATGCTGAAAGAGATTTGTTTTCTTTATTCCTTCTGAAGGTCAAAGGTCTGTCTCTTGGCCTAGAGAGGGACAGCTGTGTGGTGCTTATAGATCTCTGGTCACTTTCTCCCCATATGGATCAGCTCAGATACAGCTGCTCTGAGGGACCATGTGTCTGGTGTTGGATGACTCTGTGAGTATGAGACACAGCAGCTGAGCCGGGGCACACACCACCCTGTGGTCTCAAGCAGTTGGTTCATGTATGTACACACTAAAACTTATGTTTGCCCACATGCAGAGAGTCATGCAAGTCGAGAAATCATTTGTCTGAAAATTACACAGAGCACATTATATAAATAAGGAAGCAAATAAGGCAAATATGTGTATATAGTGCATAGAAGTTTGTATACGTGTGTGTGTTTCCACAAATATAAAAAACGAATTCTAAACCAGTCCTAACACATTCTAAACAAGTCCTAACACATTCTAAACAAGTCCTAACACATTCTATAACACATCCGAAGCAATTCCTAACACAAGTCCTAACAATCCTAACATTAAGGCGATGGGCTGGAATTCCTCGTAAACTATAGTGTTATGGTTATAATTTACGCAACAAACATACAAAACACAACGAGGTAAATCACATGCTTAAATAGAATTCACTGGTTATTTCTAACATAGCTAGCCTACTTTCCTATGCTTGCATCGCGTTGTATATTTGCAGTGGATGTTCACACAAGACATCAGCAACGACGTCTATAAACTCTTGGTAAGAACGTGTCAACAAAACAAATGAATATAGGCCTACAATTATTATTTTATTAGTAAAATAGAGCATTCAGAACTCCTGACACTTCATTTTACCACTAGATGGCACTAAAGAACTACCGTTCGCTGCCATACATCCTAACTGTAGCTTGTTGTTAATTTATAACTATAAAACTATGATGTAATTAATATTAAATATTAAAATAATAATTGGACAAGTTTTGTCAGGCATTTTAGCTGTGTTTTAAGTTAGCTGTGTTTAGAATACATGCATTCCCATAGCATCTCCCATAGCAATCGTATACTTCAAAACTGCTTGTCCTCTGTAGGTTCGCGAGGATGCTGGAGATCGTACATTATATTAATACAAAATGTATATTATAATATATTATAGCTCTATATAGCCTTCTGCGTGGACAGATTGCAAGACATCTGGGTCTGTTTATTGGTGAAGTAATGAATGTTATGCTGAGTAAAACTGCGGTGGGGGTTCAATTGAATGTGTTCCTACTTTTGACACACCGACGTATAACAATAGGCTACATGACTGAAACATGAGTGCATTACAGTTTCTGTTAATACGCAAGGCTTTAGATTATAAACAAAGTCACATTTGGAGACAGAAGCATTCAGTTAGTTAACATAAAAAAGGAACATTCAAAATGATATAGTCATGAATTAACAATCAAACTCAGTATCTGTAAATCTGACGCAAATTACTGTAAAATAGCTTTTTTTTTAAATTTTAAAAAGATGAGAAAATGAAGCTGGCACCAGCTGGTGTAAACATTACGTTATGCCGGTTAGACCAAGAACTGCATGACTGAGTCTCAAGGTTGATGACGAGAAGAATGCGATAAGGAGAGTATTAAACAAAATAACAGGTGGTTTTGTTTACCAAAGACACTATCAGTGCAGTAGTGAGTTCACTGTTTCAGCCAAACTGGCACTGAGTCATGCCCGCTTTCAAAATCAAGCATTATCAATAACAATAATCTGATTGTGAACCAACAAATGTCAAGGGAGATTATACATATAAATTAATAGATATAACATATTGTCATAATGTTTTATTATTTTTCCTGGACACAAATATTTTAACATAACTACTTCATTGCTTATTAATATTTGTAATCAAAAATGTGATTACATGTGACCAACAAAGACACATGCTAGAGAAACAATCAGCAGACCCTCATGACTGTGTGTCAGGGGAAAGAAGTCTCTCAAAATACCAGATCATTTGAGTTTGGTTCGTTTAGGTCATAAAATGTAAACATTTGTGATTTATTGAAAATGGTATCAGTTTTGTTTCAAAATTATATGGAGCACATTTCTGTGGCCAATTAGAATTTTAACAGTGTTGGGGGTAACGCATTACAAGTAACGCGAGTTACGTAATCAGATTACTTTTTCAAGTAACTAGTAAAGTAACGCATTACTTTTTAATTTACAAGAGAATATCTGAGTTAATTTTTCAAATAAGTAACGCAAGTTACTTTTTTTCTCCAATTTATTGATTGACAGCTCTCCTGTCCCCATGTTGAGAGAAATCAGATGTTACTGTAGTTCAAAATAAATATGAATATGCATTAATTCATCAGTATATAATTGCAATAACTGCAATAATTAAATGTTAAACAACACAAACATACTTTATGTATTTAATCCCATTCTATTAACCAGTGTCTTTGCTTCTGACCTTCGATGATTCAGTTCAACCGTACTAATAAGCACAAATTACTCTAGACAAACCATTACTCTAGTGTGTCTTTCTTTTATTGCTGAAATTTCTTCTTCTGCATTCTACTGTACGGACGTAAATTTACATTTCCTTCAGCCAGAGGCTTATTAATTTCACTTTTGGTGTGAAAAGGCTTTTATATTTGCCAAAAATAGAACTTTTTTATTTTAAAAACAAACAAGCAAGCCCTGTCCAGATTTAAAAAGTAACGCAAAAGTAACGTAACACATTACTTTACATAAAAAGTAACTAAGTAGCATAATTAGTTACTTTTTTATGGAGTAACGCAATATTGTAATGCATTACTTTTAAAAGTAACTTTCCCCAACACTGAATTTTAAAATATTGAAAATAATTTTCTTTGTCATGTCATTAATCCATTTAGAGAAAACAATCATCTAAGTATCATTCTCAGTCACATTTGTAATGGCACACAGTTAGAATAAGAAACAAACTGCTGTCAGAAAGCCTGGCCAGTTACTGGTCATCGTTCAGGCACAGAATGGATGTGCAATGTGCATTGCCCTGGAAGAACTTTATTATTTCTCAGTATCAACAAAGTGGTTTTCTTGGAACATGACAGGGTGTGTATGGTTACATTCCCTCTCTCGCTTATCATGTACATGCTTCTGACTTTCTGGACTGAGGGTGAAAAGACTACAATGACACACTAAACTATAGTTAATTGAATGGGTGGCACTTCAAAAGAAAACAGATCTTGATAAGGTTTGGATATATTGCTTTATCCAAAACTAGGTCACTGATATTAGTGACGTGAAGGTGCCCAGTTCAACTGATCCATGTTCCAGAGAGTTTTAATAAAAGTCTTTCTTACATGACTACAGTGTTCTGGTTCTCAGGAGCTACCGTTTTGTTCTTTCCACTATGTGACCTCAGACAGAACACGCTCTATTGTTGCTGCTACACTGATCTGACGAGAACACTAGGATCTAGGCTGGAGGGTAAAGTAAATAGTACAATATTCATCCTACAAATGGAAACCATCATTAAAATTAAAGGAATAATCATGAGTTTAATACAAGTTAAACTCAGACGACATTTGTGGCCTTACCTCAAATTATGCTAAAATAGGTTACAGAAGCACTTACAATAGAAGTGAATGGAGCCAATTTGTTGCAAGAGAACAGCTACAAGACGTAAACAATATGCTTGCTAACTTTTTCTGTGAACAGTTATACCCAATATGTAGGCGTGACGCCTAAAATTACCATATAAATTAAAAACGTGAACGTCACAGCTCAAATAATGCACAATTTTTAACAGAATGAATGGAAGTGGTTTTATAATATAAGCTCCACATTTATTTTACATTCTCCAAAAAACTGTGGGCCGCTTTTAAACCTCGCATTGCCTCTGGCGTTATGATTGCGCAGTGCACACGATCAACTCTCGTTATACAAAAACAAAGTGCGATCGGGTACCATGTGGGAAAAACACTCACACAAAACGATCACTAGTTCTAAAATACATCCTGCGATTAAAAACAAACACACCAGGTCATCTTACCTCCAGGAGTTGTTGAAAACACTGTTCCTCCAGGAGTTTGACTGTAGCTGTCAAGGAGTGGAGACCGGTTGGAGCGGCTTGGAATCGGGCAGGTCGACGAGGCTTCGCAGCTGGTTGACATGATGAACCTGAATTTAAGCTCGAGACTTGAATGCACACGCGCTAAGATCTTGGCCGATCTGCTGTAGCCTTGAGTGTCTGTGCGCTGCACAAGTAGTAAATCTCTAGGGAGGAGATTTCTCACGTGCTGCAAACGTGGACATCTGGCCAATCAGAAGGACGATTCCACCACCGACGCGCAGCGCTGAGGCCCTCAACAGGGAGCAAGTGTTTAGAGCCATTTCATGGAACGTAAACTCTTCGAACAGCACGAAATTGGGCACATGATGTGAACTCTAGGATAAGATATGACAACACCTTGTGCTGTACTGAAAGCCCGATCTACCTCTCAGGATGACCTATCCTGTCTACATATGCCTCCCCATATTTGCAGTACATTTTGTCATTGCATGCATGACCAGATTAGAGTTCTATATCCCAACAGTCTTTTTTGTGTGTGTGCGCTGCCCATATCACAAGACATCACTTTAATTCCTGGTAGATCACCAGATTTTCAGAACATAGGCATTTAAAAAAACGTGAAAGTTACGCCACAGAATATTTGTCTTAACATCAAGCACTAGTTTCTGTGCTTTACCCTATAGTTACCCATGAAATAGTCATACTTTTAACAGAACTTGGATTGAGTCGTCAACCATGTAAAAAAATAAAACTGATCGAAATAACACGCACACCAGATACATTTCCAACTTTTTATTGAATATTAAGGTAAATATTTCACATTAATACAGGCTACATAAAGTAGAGCCACTATACGACATGAAATTTACTCTCATTTTTAACCCTTTTTCAGTATGTAAACAATTATACAGGTATTTACCACTCTAAAAGGTCTGATTTCGTTCTTTAAGCAATCATCTAGGTCTTGGCCAAGTATAAATAGCGCACTGTCCTATTGAGCCCTGCCGACCAAGAACACTTTTACGTGGGGCTTAAATGTCAAAATGGCTATACTACTCAGAATGTATCCTGTTGAACAGGCAATTGATTTGTTCATAGACAGTGGTAAACACTAAATCCACACTGGATTCTTTCTTTTTAGTTAGGCACATCAAGGGTGTCCATCTCAAATTTCTTAACTTGTTTAACATTTTTTGGGGACACATCTAGGTTAATACCACGTCTCAGTAATTAGGTAATTATCTTGTTCTTTTTAACGTGTTTCTTGTTACTGCTCCTAGGCCTCTCGATCACTGTTTAGTTGACATGATTCAGATGCACATTTCCCACATGTGGTGCCCAAGTGCCTGGCCATACCTGCAACAAAGATTCAAAGAGTTAGATAGCAAAAGGGGCTGTAATTTACAAACACTTTCAGGTGGGGTCCACTAAAAGCAATTACCTGCTGTGGGTCTGAATTCTCAGCAGTGTTGGGAACAACCTTTAGGATGGGATTCCAGGCAGGGTCAGAAGTGTGAAGACCATTGTATACAGGGCCTCCAGGACCCTCCGCCATCTGCGGGTGAGGAGGGATCATCGTGCCACCGTACATTGACATTGGCAACCCCTACACAGTCCATAAAACCAAACATTTGTGATAAGATCTACAAATTAAAATTCCCCATTTTGAATTTAACTAATAAAACAACCTAAAAGATTAAGCATATCATATATATATAAATTATATTTTTAAAGAGTCACTGTATAGTACGTACCTTTGGAAAATCCATGAAGTTGGTGGGAAGAGGTTGGTGGAAAGTGTTAGAAGGAGCCACAATCCCAGTATCATCTCGTTCCATAGCCTGGTGCTGAGAGAAGGCCGACGGCTCCTGCATCTGCTGGTGCATCACTGGCCCTCCCATCAGGGGCTGAGACCAGCCTGACATTGTCTCTGTGAAGAACAGAGACAGATATTTATTAACTTCTAAACCCAACACTTCACATTTAGTGCAATGAGTTACATTAAAACAATTGTCACTGCATACGCAAATGTTTATTTATTAACATGTAGCACAATTTGTAAATGTTGACTACATCTCAGTCACAGACGCACCGGAGGCACTGCCCACTCCAAAAGACCAGATGCCACCCTGTCCAACCGGTGGGGTGTAGCTGGTGGGCAGCATGGTGTGGTTGACGGAGCCAGTTTGCCGGATACGGGCCAGGCGCTCTGTTCCAATTGGAGGGGGCACTTTGCGGTCCTGCTGGTTGGAGCTACTAGGTTTTGTCTGGATCAAAGCGGGAGTCACCGTAGATGTGCAAAGAGGTGAGGATGCCCCGGAAGATACGGAGGGCACTGGAGATTCACCTAAAATCAATGAGAAATGAAGGGACCATCAGAAAGAACACATGAGCAATAAAAAGTAATGCTGTCCGTGGTGCATCTGCATCAGAAATACTTATTCACGTACAAGAGGTGGAGGCACTCCAGGGATGGGGAGAGAAGTGCTGGCGGCTGAAGGAGGGTGTGCCCACAGGAGCAGGACCCGGTAGGAACACAGGGCTGGCAGATATGCTTGTGGTAAAGTTGGGGAGCGCAGTGGACACGGACATAGAGTTGTCCATGGGGTGAATACCTGTGATACAGGGTGAACATAAAAGAATGGACCCCAATCACAAAACAAAGCAGCAAGGACATCAGCAATAGTGCATGTTATTTAATGCAGGAGTGTCCAATCCTGCTCCTGAAGGGCCACGTTCCTACACAGTTTAGCTCCAATCCTAATTAAACACACCTGAACCATCTAATCAAGGTCTTCAGCCCTAGAAATTTCCAGACAGGTGTGTTGAAACAGGATGATGCACGAAGGTGGCCCTCCAGGAGCAAGACATGACACCCTTGATGTCTAGACTGCACTCACCAATGGGACTGGAGACAATTCGCTGCGAGGAACAGCGATATCCAGGAGCTTTTGAGCCATCGGGAGGAGGTATTACACTTTCAATCTGCCCCATTCCACTTATGTAGGCGTTAGTTGGGGCACTGTAGGGCTGCTCCGGAGGGTTACGTGCAGGTAGATGGCAGGCACCCCAAACCTGGTTGTTGCCCACCTGGTTGCTGTCAAAGATGCTGCTAAAGTGATTGAAGATAGCCGCAGGGCCAAAGTTAGGGGGCAGTTGCGCTTTTCCACTGTGCAGGTGCATTTGAGAGCCATTTATCATGCCCATAGTGGAGGACATTTGAAGAGAGGGAGGGGGCATGCCTGTCGGAGCCAGGCTGGGCTGAGGTGGAGGCTGTTGCTGTTTGTGGGGTTCCTGTGAGGCTCCCGGAGGCACAAACACAGATTGCTGCTCCGGAAGGGCCCCTGGAGTCATGGGGTAGTAGGGTGCCGGTGGCTGCATGCGTGGGGACACACCGGACACATTGGGGGTGGCGTAATGAGGTAAGGCGCTGCTGGTATTAGTGACTGCACTGCTGCAGGTTGGAGGTGGCAGACGTGTGACAGGGTGAGATGAGCCTGGCTGTGATGAGGAAGAGGAACTGGGTTCTGTGCTGGAGGGAAAGTGTGACTGAAGCGGCTGCCGGCTCTCGGGTTGTACAGGCAGCATCGAGGGGCCAGAGGGAGATGAGGTGAAATGCAAGGAAGCAGAGGGGCTGGGCCCATCAGATGGAGCTCCTGCGAGCTCTGTGATAGACTTCTCATTTGCAGGGGTGCTAAGGCTGGCTGGCTCTGGTTTGGGGGGAGGGGGATACTGTGGAGGTGGAACAATGGGTGCAGATAGAGGTGGAGGGGTCGTAGGGGTTGTGGGAGCACAGCTGATGGTAGAGGGAGCAACTTGCGCCGAGAGAACACTGCTGCCTGTAGAGGCCACAGTAACTCCAGCTCCAGACTTAGGCTCTGTTGAGAAAAGCTGCTTCCTGACTGAGGAAGGCGTGGGGGTGTTGGCGGGTGCAAAACTGGTGGGAGAAGTGGTGGAGGCAGTGGGAATCGAGGTGCTGGAAACGGGAGCAGCGGGATGCTCAGTGTGGGCCAGAGCAGAGCTGGTAGGACGTAGCACAGAATTACCACAGTGTTTGGGTGAGCTGTTAGCACTACCAGGGCTTACAGGACGAACAGGGAAAGGACCCCAAGTGTTGGGAGATGATGAGAACGTGCCACCAAATTGCGCCATGGGTAATCGAGGGTGGCGGATCTGGTTCATAGTCTGGGCTGCTAGAAGGGCCAGCTGAGGATGAGCATAAGCAAGTGGTGGCAAAGAAACGAAGGGGGGCCTGACGCCCGGTGCCATAGTCTTGCCCAACTTGCCAGCCTGCTGAGCTGTGAAGTTGGTGGAGGATTGGAAAGACAAGCTGGAGGAGGGCACTACAGATGGCAGGCCTTTTGAACTGGCCGCAGTAGTGCTTGTGGCCCCAGTGGAGGTTGTGTAGGTGGAGCTGATTTTGGTGTTGGCGCCAGGCGGCCGGATGTGGTTACGAGGGATCAGGTCCTCCAGCTCTTTGGCTGGGTCCTGGATCAGCGCGTTGATCAGCTGCACCGCATGCCGTGTTGACTCGGTGCCACCTCTGCAAACCAAGAGAGTAAATATATGTAAGCAATTTCAGCAAGGAGAATCGGTCAATTTGCTAGTGTCCTAAAAACTTTCTGCATAATTTTTACCTGATTGTAATCATTCTCTCTCCATTCTTGTCCTTCTGTTTGTCCACATCGATGTGTGCGCCTGTAACGTCTTGGATGGCCGTAATGTTGCAGCCACCTCTACCCATAATCCGAGACACCACAGAGGCAGGGACAGAGAGCTTCTTGGATCTAAGGGAGAAATGACAAAGCTAGATTTCTGCCCAAGCGAAACACCAACACAGCACAGTACTCCAGTGTTTGCAAGCACCTTTAAATTCTGTTGCACGTTTTTGGAACGTTGCTAAGTCTAGAGAGCTTATCCCTAAGTTTCTAAGATATTCGGATCCTTAGACATGGCTTACGTCCTTGCTTCACTGTAAATCTTTTAGATTTTTTTTATCCTGTTACTTTTAGATTGCAACATTAAAAAAAGTGCCCCTCACCTCCGAACCACCTCTTTCCATCCCTCTTCTCTCTTCTGGCCCCTCTTTGGGCTAGTGAGATTCATCTTACTGTTGGGCGAGGTGATTGGCAGTGAAATGGTCTTGAATGAAGGGGGCAGGGAACTGGGGGTCAAGTCACTGTTGATTTCATGAGATCTGTTAATGTGAACAGAAACAGAAGTTTAATCATCTTCCCAAAAACACTTTTTTTTTTTTTGCAAAAATGGAAATGCAGTATCTTGTCAAATCACAAGAAAGACTTCTCTTTGCAATTTGTAGTTACTACCTGTAGTGAAATGTAGCATATTTTACTACCAAAGTTCAAGAAAATAAACTACTAGATAAGACCTGACAAATGCTGAGATAATGATGTGACATTTGGAGCAAGTAACTTTGTCTTGAATTGCACAATGCAGTAGCAGCAAGCAGGAGTACATCAATACTTACTTCTGCTGTGGTTTGGAGATGGACACCATGACCTTCTCCTCACGAGAGCCCATCAGTGATGGCCCCTGCCTCTTCTCACTTACGAAATATGGCTGGTTAGAGCATGCAAGGACTGAAGGGGCAGAAGAGGACAACGGTGAAGGCAGATCAGGGAGCTCCTGACTCTTACTGCCATTGCTGCTCTCACTGTTGCAGTCAGTGCTATCTAGATTTGAGTCGCTGGTGCCTCCCGGTGCCCCACCCCCTCGAGGTTCTCCATGGATCTTATTTTTGTCAGCTTTCTGCTGCGCCAATGCCACCTGTGGGTCCTGAAGAATTATCGGTTCGGTAGGTGAATCCTTGGTCTTGTTCTTTTTGCGATTGATGCTTGGTGTGGTGGCCACATTGGCTCGCTTTTTGCCGAACGTGTTAGTGAAGGTTGTGGAGGTGGCAGAGATACCGATGGTTGTGGTGGTGGTAGCACTTGGGGGCTCAATGGGAACCTCCTCTTCTGAAAGTGGGAAAAACAATGATGACAAAAGGTTAACGATGCATCAGAAATCAGAACAGGAATGGTTTACAGAAAAAAAAAAATAATTTAGTCAAAAATAAATAATTCACTCAAATAAAAGTTTATAAATATCAAAATTGAGCATAAGACCGTTTTTTTATATCAACCTTAATATGTTTCTACTCCAATTTGTTGAAACATCATCTGTAATATAAACTTGATTTCATGAGCAAATATGATACATATAATATAGCAGATATATTTAGCAAAATATAGAATTATTTCTCTCTAGAATTTTTTTTTCTAGGGAACTAACAAGCTATGGGCATTGAATGGCTTTCCTGATGTAAATGTAACGTTACGCATATACAAGTTTTGAGATTTTTTTTCTGTGGTTCGCTTGAACTGAGGTTGTTAAAACGATCTGTTAGCAACATTAAAGAGTGTCAGAATTACATTTGTTTTCAATTTCGAGACAAAGTCTGACTTTTCATATTTTGTCAATTTTGTTTCATATCAAAAGACAAACAAATCACAAAGCTTACTAAAACTATTGGATAGGAAATAATGTTCAGTGAAGTTTTGTTCCGAAAATAGCATTTTGATAAAAAATAACTGAAGCTGAAGGTAAGCATTGTCTGTGAAATCTGGGTATAAACGGACAAGGTGTTCCTCACCTTCTGCAGAGTCCTCCTTTTGATCCTGAATCTCACAGAAAACCTCTTTCACTTTAGCCTCTTCTTCCTCCAGCTTCCTCTTCTGCTCTTCCTTCTTTTTCTTGCGCTTCTCCTTTCTCTTCTCTCGCTTTACAGCCAGAGCCTGCTTTTTGCTTTCTTCACGAGACTATGATATAATTTGAGAAGAACTTAGTTCACCGTGATACATCATGCTGCAGAATGTTGTGACTAATATAAAAATCCTCAAAAAGTTAGTTAGCTCAATAGTTAGACTAACTGGTAATCTGAAGATACAAACCTTCTCCAGATCAAGTTCCTTAAGTAGAATGCTGGCGTTCTTGTTTGCCTCAGCCGCCTGATGATCTTTGGCTTTGACAATGGTCTCCATGCACTGATGACACTTCTTCAGCAGTTCCTGCAGAGTGACAATGTGAACGTGAATTCAAGACTTCCGTCAAATCATGCAAATAGTCCTCTATGGCGATATAAGGCTGTGTTTTTGTCTTTTATACCTTATCTGCAATAGTTGCAATGTATCTCATGCACTCAATGTCAGATGGGAACTGGTTGACTTCCTTCACCAGGTACTGCACCACTTTTACATGACCCTAAAAAGAATATATTTCAGTACTTTACAACAGATTATCATCCATTATTTTTCTACAGAAGAGCAGCAGTGACATTTAGTCATAAGCCAAGATGTTCATCAATCCTATGGACGCATGACAAACTGCTCACCTTGCGGAACGCTGCCATGAGGGGGGTTATTTTGCGGTTGTCTGCTGCATCCACATCAGCTCCAGCCTGCACCAACAGCTGCACCACATCAAAGTGGCCACCGTTAGCAGCAAGCCACAAAGGGGTGTTCCCCTTCTTATTTCGCACGTCAATGTGAGCCCCTCTACATTAACAGAGCAGAAACAGCAGCATGAGATGTTACATTCTGGAGAGAGGACTGACTGGTATGGTACACTACCAGTGTTACAAAGACACACCTGCTAATGAGAAGCTCACAGAACTTGTAATGACCCTTGTCTGCAGCAATGGTGAGGGCAGTGTCACGAGAGGAGGGAACTGGAGGGGCATTGACATCTGCCCCTTTATCCAACAGCACACGGCCCACTTCAGCATAACCGCCAGACGCAGCCTCCATGAGAGGGGTGAGGCCAGTCTAGTGCAAGGAAAGGTCCCATTAACATTTAGTTTCATATTAAGGTAATAAACAAATATTCTGCTAAAACTCAACACGTGCTAGGTTTTCATTTTTAAAATTTGCTCTTGCAATTTAGTGCCAAAAGAACACATGAAGTACATATATTTTATGTTTTTTAAATGCATTTTTACACACTTAAAGCTTTATTAAGTTATCGCATATAAATTTTTTCCGTATCATGCCACCCTACACAAGGACCACACTGCCCAAGTACCAACATGTGGAAAGGTGATCAAAGACCTTAGCGCGGTGTTCCACGTTGGCCTTCCGGTCCAGAAGCAAGCTGACAACCTCTGCTCGGCCTTGGAAGCAGGCCAAGGTCAGTGCTGTGTTACGATTGGTCTCGATCTGTGCATTGATGTCAGAGCCCATGTCTAACAACAGCTTCACCGCAGGCACGTGGCCGTTCATGGCTGCCAACATGAGCGGAGAAATGCCCAGCTTACTGCCAGTCCTGAAAGAGAAATACGTTTATACTGTTAAAACAAACAGCGTCTTAACATAAGTCTTAACATCTGATCAAATCAATGGGAGCAGATGCTCTGACCTAGAGTTGATCTCAGCACCAGCATTCAGAAGGATCTTGATGATGTTGACGTAGCCCCCCGAGGCGGCCAGGCTGAGCGGGGTGTAGTCAGAAACGTTACGGTGCTCCTTATTAGCCCCACGGAGCAACAACAGCTCCACCACCTGTAAAAATGGAGATAAAGTAATGTACTTCCACGTCTTTGGTGCATTTTGGATGGTTTAAGAGGCAGAGTTAAAAACGTTAGGGTACCTCTTGTCTACCACCTGAGCAGGCGAGGGACAGAGGGGTGTCTTTGGTCCTCTCAGACTGAGCTTCAATGTCCCCTCCCTTGTCCAGTAGGATCTCCACCACACCCACATGGCCTGCAGTGGCAGCTAGAATTAGGGGAGTGAACCCTGTGGGCAGACACATAGAGCGACGCTCAACATTTCTGTAAATTTACTATACCGATACAACTTCACAGAACAAATGATGGAGCCTCTTACCCTTCTTGTCTCGGTGCTCGATGTTAGCCCCACGTGCAATGAGCACTGAGACGAGCTCTTCATGGCCACCAGCGCAGGCCAGAGTCAGCGCCGTGTCATGATTGCTCTCAGTCTGAGGGGGAAAATAGACTAAGATACTTAATTCACTTAAAAACAAATAGGGACAAACTGATGCATAAATGTATGATGTCTACAAATGTTCCACAGCATTAATTTTGCTGCATGTGTGTTAAATGCCGAGAAGGTGGTCTTACATGTGCGTCAATGTCCACTGAGGGGTACAGAGGGAGCATGGATGGTGGGGAGACGGTGTTGATGGGCGTCTGTGCGGAGGGCTGAGGGGAGGGCGAAGTTGTAGTGTTTACCATAGGCACTCTGCTGTTCACAGCTGCAAAGACAGAGTCAGACCAGTGCTATTTTAGTATCATTTACTATTATAGTATTTATTCATATTTTGAATCGGCTTTTATTTTAATATTTTCATTTTAGTAATATGTGCTTTTGTCATTTTTATTAGTTTCATATTTTTATTTAGATTTATTCTTATTTCAATTTTAGTCATTTTAGGCAACATTTCTAATTTTAAGCTTTTCATCTACTATTTATATTTTATTACAGCTTCATTTCAATCACCCAAAATAATTTTTAAATAGTTTTAATTTATGTTAGCAACACTTAGTCACACACATTAAACCACAGTGACTCCAGCAATAATATATCCCCGTACTAAAATTACTACATTTGTAAATAAAAAATTAAAAGCATATAAAAACAGAAGAGATTATAGCTAATTTGAAGACCGCCTGAATTGGCTCAATCAGAAGTTTCCTTTCACCTGTACTGCAGAATTTCCCATTAAAAAAAAGTTAGAGCAGGTCTTCTTGAAGTGCTCATCCCCAACCATTTTTAATTTACATCAGTTATAAATCATTATTTGCTATTGCTAGTCAATAGCAGGTGATAATAGGGGGAGGGATATTCCTATTCTAGAGACTGTTTGATTGGCCATATATTTGTACACATATACACCCATTTGTGCAGAGAGAAATACTATACATTTTAAATGTGTAGATATACACAACTTTTGGGAGCAGACTAACATAAATACTGTTAATCAGGCATACATTTTAGCATAATATGTGCTAAAAGCCAAAAGACCGATCTAACTGCCAATGGTAATGCAGTTATTCCATTTCTTATCATTGGTTGACATCCTGAAAGGAAACAAAGACAGCCACAGTTGCAGTGAGCTCACCCGCCATGATGTCATCAAGCGTATCTGTGAGCGTCTGTGCGGGCGTGGCGACCATGAGTCCGTCGGGTGCCTGTGCGAGAAGCCCTGGCCCCAACCCCGTCAGCTGCTGGCCCAGCAACACCCTCTGCAGGTCTGGGCTGCTGCTTCCCGGGTACTCGGCGTTACTGAAGTCTGTGGACTGCTGCAGGGTGAGAGGCTGGATGGGAACGAAGCTGGTCTGCAGAGGAGGACTCTGGAGGACCTGGTTGTGAGGCGGTGGAGGTGGTGGCAGCTGTGTTGCCTCTCTGTACAGAATGGTGTCCACCTGTGGCAGCTTGGCACAGTCGATATTGTCTTCATCCTCTTCCTCATCTTCGTCCTCCTCGTCCTCCTCATTGGTAGGGGTGGGCCTGTGGTCCTCCTCTTTGCGATTAACCTCGTATTCATTGTCTGAGCCCAGCTGTGTGGCCTGCAGGGGCAGGGGGGTGCCGGGCATCTCCACCCCTGCCGCCTGCCCCAGCTCCTCCTTGAGCCCCTTGGTCTCCATGTATTCTTTGGTGAACTGCTGCTGCGTCTTCAGCTGCAACTGCCGCTCCACCTTCTGCAGCTCCTTTAAGATCTTCTTCTTCTTCTGCACCTGCTCCTCGCGACTCTTCTTTAACTCTTCGATTTTGTCTTTGGTGAGTGGCTCACCCTGGATGAGCTCGAGCGACTGCAGCTGGGCCTTCTCAATGGCACTGATGCGCTGGCCCAGCTCGTTCAGCTTGCCCTCCGTCTCCTCGACGATGCATTCCAGAGGCTGGTATGGGTGAAAGGGCGGCAGCAGGTCGGCGTCTAGGCCACCTGAGGCTACGGAGTTGTTCTGAAGAGAGCTGAGCCTCTGCTTGGACGCACCTAAGAGAAAAACCAAACAAATGCTCAAACCCAAGAACCCCACAATTCATGCATGCGTGCAACTCATCAACAGAGTCTAGTCATTCAAGTCAACTGAATGCGTTTCTCTGCTGCCCAAGGCATTTCAATACTTAAAGTCCCCCTTTACACCAGGCATTTCATATCTGATAGTTTCTGGATGTTTTTAGCAGGATTGCATTTACACCATCATTCCAATGCATCTCAATTGTGAAGGCAGTGTCTGTAGTCTTTCAACACAATCACTGTAATGACTCAAAGTGATGCATTGATTATTTGCAGCCTAAATAAGCATGCATATTACTTGTCTATATGAATGTAAATATCGAAAACGCACTTTCATTTATACCTACATTAAATATTAAAAAGACCATTTTAAAGGCTTTTATCCTCCCATAATGCATTTAGAGTGTATTGTGTAAGTTGGCATGCAATGTGGTCAAGCATAATTTTATTGTGAAACAATCACAGAAACTGTATGAAAATGTCAGGTGGGGAAGCCTAAGTGAACTCTTCATTAGTGAACTGATAGCAGAGAATTGATGATCCAACATCAGTTCATAAATGCTATGTTCACACTGTCAGACCAAATCTGATTTGTGTATCCAATTTGAAATCCAATCAGAGCGGTCAGACTGAAACAGATTTCCAGAAATGTGATTTGAATAAGAAATCAAACCACATATGAATGCAGCTTGAAACAGATTTGTAAAAACCTTTTTTTGCCATTCATGCTTGCTAAATATGATTGGATTCCCACGGGATATGCACACAAATCATATTTTCGACTGACAATCTGAACAAGGCTATAGTTATCTTAAGCAAAACATCTGATTAGAATAACTTTACTAGACAAACTAACCTTTGCTTGTAATGGGTGGGGGCGTGGGGATAGTGGAGGGCACTCTGTCTGGCTCCTGGGGGGGCACCACCATAGCCAGGGCTTGGAATGGGACTCGAGGGGCCTGTATGTCAAACAAAATGAATCTATTAAGTAAAAGTGCAAACTATTTTATAAAACATTCATGTTACATACATTTGGATCTTTCACAGCATTAGGTAAATGTAAAAGAGGGTAATTTGTAGTGACTGTTATATTGTGTACGTTTCCGCTCACCTGAGAAGTGTCATGAGAGGGGGGTGTGAGCTGGGACAGGTCAGGGGCAGGGACTGATAGAATGTTGTTTGGGTAGTCTAGCAAGTAGGACACCACATTAGTGTGACCACCTTTAGCAGCTTCAATCAGCATCGTGGACCCATCCTGTGAGCAGAAGAGAAACTCTAATTAACAAAGGACCGACCAGAGCTTGTGTGACCACATAACACCCATTAGCATCTGTAGAGTGTAATTCTCAGGGAGGCTGAAACCCTCACCTTCAGTCTGTGGGTGGGGTCAGCACCATGGGCCAACAGCAGCTCCACCACAGCCAGGTGGCCTCCCGCACAAGCCAGAGAAACCACAGTGTGATCGTTGTTGGCTGTTGCTCGATTCACATTAGCACCTGCAGACATAAATGTGAAAATTAATTTCAAAATTCAATGCAAAATAACAAACAAATGGGGAAGAAGCAGACAGAAAAAGTTATTCATTGTTGTTCCTCATCATTTGATGCAAATATATAAACCATTTATAAATATACTACCATTTAAAACTTTGGGGTCAGTAAGTTTAAGTACTTAATACTTTTATTCAGCAAGCACACATTAAATTGATCAAAAGTGGCAGTAAACAATTTGTAATGTTACAAAATATTTTTGTCAAATAAATGCTGTTCTTTTGAATTTGTAAAATGTATCAATGTTTTCACAAAAATATTAAGCAGCACAACTGTTTTCAACACAGATAAGACATTTTTTGAGTACCACTGTGCTGTGCTGTTTTGAGTTCACTGTGCTGATAGCAAAGACCTAATTAACTGGTGACGAAATGTATTGTTGACTATTTTAATTATTTGACTATTTGTTTGTTGCAGCCTAAGTTTGGGACATGCCAACTTGCCTTTGCTGATGAGAAACTGCACAGTGCACAGGTGTCCTGCTCTGGCCGCTTTCATCAGTGGAGTCCTGCCCCCTTCTGATTCATGTTCCTGAGAAACAAAGACACCAGTAAGCTACAAAAAGGCTTTAATTGCATAAAACACAAAAAGGAATAAAAATGCAATAATAGTAAACCAGGATATCCACAAACCAGGTCAGCCCCTGTTTGCAGCAGCACATCGGCCACATCTGTGTGTCCGTTCTCACAGGCGTATGTCAGAGCTGTGTCACCTGTGGCTGTTGTGGCGTGGACGTTAGCCCCTGAACAGACAGAGTAGTGTGTGAACACCGTGTCATAGAAAGGAGTAATTTCAAGAATTACATCCAACGCAAGGCTTCACCTGCAGCCAACAAGTATTTGACCAGCTCCAGATGCCCCTCTTGTGCAGCCTCCATGAGCGGGGTGGAGCAACCCAACTCAATATCCGCCCCAGCTTTGATGAGGAAATCAGCCACCTCTAGGAAGCCTCCGCAACACGCCAGAGTCAACGCCGTCTCCTGCGTCTCCTCTGTCTGAGCGTTAATATTTGCACCTAAACCAGCCAATAAAAAAAAAAAAAAAAAAAAACCATCCTACAGTTTGTGAACAAGAATGAACTTACAAGGGAAACTTCGCAGAAATACAAAGCTTGCAGTGATAAAAACATCCAATTCATCCTCTCTCTTGTCTAAATAGATTCCGGTTTCTCATTACCGACTTAGGTTCTGTTTACAACCTGGTATTAAGATGCATTTTCAGTGATCCGTTCACAAGTGGCCAGTAGAGACGCATTAGCATACACCTGGTCCTAACATACATTTTAAATCAGTTTCCTGCGAACGCTTGTGTTCAGATTTTATTTAGTACCAACCCTCATTCGCAAGTGGGAATGGAATCAAATGGAAAAGGTATGAATTGTAACAAAGATTTCAATCATAACCTGTGCGTTTTGACACAAAATAGCAAAATTGGAAATGATTGTTTTGGTAAGATTTCTCAAAACGCATCCCATAACCCCTGGCTTACAACATGGCTTTTGTGGCTGCTCGATTGCATTCGGCTGTATGGCATGTTTTCAACTACCTCTGGAAGTGGCTAAAAGTGGGCTCAAAACGTTTTTAACATTTATACCCCATGTGTATTAAACACTGGCTGCTTGTAATCGGATCAACAAAATTGCACCTTAAAACCAGGTGTAAACAGGTCCTATGGGTAAAGTCTACAAAACTGAGGTGACCCCAGTACCTTGTGCCAAGAGCAGCGCTACCATCTCTTCATGGCCCTCACGAGCTGCCTCCATCAGTGGAGTGTAGCCCTCATCGTTCACCTCCTCCAGGTTGGCCCCCCTCTCGATCAGAAGCGCTGCTAGCTCCACGTGGCCCCCGCAGGCAGCCAGCGTCAGAGGCGACTCAAATGAGTCAGCAGGCATGTTTACCTGCGCCCCGCTATCCAATAGCAGCCGTGCCACCTCCACATGCCCATCCTACACAAAACCACCATGAGAAAAACATCTCAAAAGACCTTCACACACATCAGAGGAAGAACCTACAGACTGTGTACAAAGAAGATAGTGTTACCATGCAGGCCTCCATGAGTGCAGTGTGCATCTCATCTGTCTTGTGCTCCTGGTCGGCTCCTGCTTCTAAGAGAAACCTGACCATGTCCAAGTGTCCTAAAGATCAGACAGAATAGAATTAGTATCACCCCAAAATGTACCAAACTGATTGATTTTATAATATACAGTTTGGCATATGGTTTCAATGACCATGTTTACATGCACATCATTGTCAAACTAAGGTCTATATTTTGGTTAGGTCTTTATTAGTCTCAGCCTCAGACGTCACGCCCGCGGATCATCTGATGCATATGGCACACAAAATTGGAAACACTTCAGGAGTTTCGAAGTCGTCATCGGATTGGTTAAAAGATACAGGATTTCCAGGAGACGTTTGTGTGTCGCGTTCTTTAACATTCCTCCTGGAAACAAAGATGCCCTAACACCAAACCCGCTCATGGAAGAAGTAAGCCATCATATGTTTACAACTGTGACCATGAGTGCTTATCAGGATCAACTAAACCCTGGATTTTCAAAAGTATGTGAAATATTTAAAGTTCGCAGCATAGAAGCTTTAAAATAAGTCCAAGAGTTTTACACACCGGTCAGTTATTGTGGGGACATTTCCACACACCTAAACATGACATGGCACAAAGTGAAATGTGATTGGTTGCTTTATCTGTCAGTCATATGGCCTCTTGGGCGGTTCTTGGCCATTCAAAGCGGCCAAGGTTCCCAGACCTTCTGCCGTCAGTCTGAAGGTCTGGCTATGCGAGACTAGGTCTTTTTTATGAAAGGACAGTAATAACATGCTCCAAAGCTATTGGAATATTCCGGTATACTAGTTTGGGCTCAGTAAGAATTTTTATTTTTATTTTTTTTATATTTTCAAATGTAATGTATTCCCGTGATGGCAAAGCTGAATTTTCAGCAGCCATTACTCGCTGGATCCTGTTCCGGAAAATGTCAGATTTAAATTTGTAATATTTAAACTGACCAGTGTAACCTTTTATATGTTTGGTTGACTATTTTATTTTGATAATGAATAGACTGCGATGTAAGTTTGAATTGCTAGAATATGTGGGGCGTGTGTACATATGTAAACATTATTTAATTACCATTATAACTAGCTATCTCACAAAGTTTTGCTCACTCAGTGTTTTTTTTTTTATTTTACAGTGGGGTAATTTTGGTGCAGTGGCACAAGATGGCTTGATTTAAATCTTTGAATTGAATAAAAAAAATGACAAGTAAGCAGTCAGTAATAAAATAAGAACAAATAAAGACATTAATAATAATAGCACAAATAAAAAATAACGACAGTTTGAATTGCTAGAATATGTGGGGCGTGTGCGCGCGTGAGGCGCCGGTGCGATGAACAGCTGAAACATAAAAAAAACTAAATTTTTGGAGTAAGATATAATCCGCAAAAGTGTTTACTTTTATTTTTGCACACTCACAATAAAAACAAGATTTGTGCTTTTGCAAAATAAAGCAAACAAACAGAATGCGCGGTCATCCTTTCCGTGAACTTGTTTATGGAGCGCCGCGCCACACTTTTGTTTTAAATCTGTTAGTTTAATTAAGTCAGATATATTTCGCTTTTTCTTTTTTTTTTTTATGAAAACACATGGTTATTTTTATTTTAGGCTTATTACTTACGGGAAAACGTATAGTCAGTGTCGGTCACAGCGCCTTTTAATTGCTGGTTTGAATCCAGTAATTATTTATATACAAAGTATAAGCTCTGATTATGACAAGTGTGGTATAAAAGCTTTGTTTATTAGAGGAATATTTGGTTAGCTGGAAAATCTTACATCGCGACCATGCTTTTGGATGCCGTTCCATTTATGCGGCTTTGTTCTTGGTCACGAATTTCCACAAATTCAAAAATATTTAAGCATTATTTCTTTAACTAAATTCTCACCATCTAATCTAAAATTCATAATTAATTATAACTAGTTATGGTTAATTATTCATATTTCCCATGAGCTGAGTCGCTGCAAACCCTAAAATAAACCTGCAAAATTAGATTGTCATTCCCTTTTTATCAGTGTTTTCGCATCTCTTACTGTGGTAAACATGCGGAAGAGAAATTAAAGATTTCATGGCCATGAATTAAGAATTCGTTCAATGTATTAATTTGTTCCCTCATTTTAGTTAAATCATGGGTTAAGGAACAAAATTAATGAAACTTGGACAGTGGCCACAAATTAATAAGTCGTAGGAACGAATTAACAAGTTGTAGGAATGAATCCTTCCCCGCAGTGTCCCGCAGCCCTGCAACCTTCACCTACTTGTTTCAAATATGAAATAATTATCTGGGGAAATGACTGTTACTACATTTCTATTACATTCCATGTTGAAGAACTTTGTGTTGTTTCTATTTTAATGTACTTTTAAAGTTTAAATCACATTAAAAGCTTAAATTGTACATTGAGTCATCATCATTCGATGATGCATTTATATACGTCACTCACAGCCGCTCGCACGTGTTTTGCGCATGAGCCGCACGCAGCCCAAAATTAAACGGCTTAATCGACCATTGATAGCTTTAATCGATTGCATCTCTTATCGACAATTAATCGATCATTGATTAATCGTTGACATCCCTAGTCTGTACTCAATATAGCCATATTCACACTTTCAATATGCAGATACACATGAATGTACAATTACAGTGGATATTCTGAAAAAGCTTTTTACAAGACACTAAATTCAGATTAATACAGCCATATGGCTACTGTCCTATTTGATTTCAGGAAACCTGAAATTTTCTTAATCTTATGTTAAAATTGTACTTTGATAATCAGAATACCATATTCTGATTATCTTGTGTATGTAAACAGTCTATGATACAATGGACGCACCTTTATAGCAGGCGAGTGTGAGCGCGCTCTCCTTAAACTCATTGGAGTGTGTGTTGATTCCAGCGCCATACTCCAGGAGCACACGAGCGACCTCCACGTGGCCTGCACTGGCAGCCTCCATCAGCGGAGTGTGACCATTCTCGTTGTGATCTTCAATGTTAGCACCCTCCTTCAGCAACACCTTTACTACATCCAGGAAGCCTCCTGCACACGCATATGTCAAGGCTGTGTTTCCTGCAAGAAAGGGAAAGACAATGGATGAACAAGTTGTGTTTGCAAGCACAAGGTTTGGCTTGCATTAGGGTGAAAATGTACTTTACTCTTTTTGGTCCATTTAAGTCCACTTTCATTTCATACTGTTGTTGTCATTTTATTTATTTAAAAAAATGGTGTTGTACCCGTTGAGGACTGTGCGTTAACATCGGCTCCGTGCACTAGGAGCAGTTTGACGATGTCGACGTAACCACCGCTTGCAGCAGCCATAAGTGGTGTGATGTCTCCTTTGATCCCTCTGTCCTCCACGTTAGCATGCATGGCCAGCAAGACCTACAACCAGTCAAATCATATCAACAGATGTTTTTTTCCTAAACAACTACAGCGCATGCTTATACTAAAACTGAAAATTAAAGGTAACGCATGTAATTTCTTCACCACTAGTGGCACCATAAGCAACTGCAATCAAAAATAGAAGAATTGGTCAGGAAATAAGGATACTTATTTTTGACACTTACTGCACAATGTGATTTTCTGGATTTTTTTTTCTCATTTTGTCTCTCATAGTTGAGGTATACCTATGATGAAAATTACAGGCCTCTCTCATCTTTTTAAGTGGGAGAACTTGCACAATTGGTGGCTGACTAAATACTTTTTTCCCCACTGTGTATAACCTTAAATAAACCTTACATTTGAGATATTAAGGTATCAATATTAAGCATACTGGCCTTGATAATACACTAGTCAAGGAATTTTTTTGTATAGCACTTTTAACAATATACAGTTTCAAAGCAGCTTTACAGAATAATGATAGTAATAATATTCTTCTATATAATAGTATTAATGTTTGAAATATTTGAATATTTTGCCATAGTCACATTTAGCAGATTAGAGCTAGGTGATAATATAGCATATTTTGCAACAGTACAAGCAATCAATATTAGCTATATAGTATATTAATTTACACAAGTATATTGTATGCTAATAAAGTTGGATATACTATACATCTAACATTATATAGAGAAGTGTGTGGTAATATAATGTATATTTTGCAATGATATAAATAACTGCAAAGCTGAAAATTCCTATACTACTTCCTGTTTGGCTGAGAAATGGCAGATAGGAAATATTTCTGAAATGTATTTAAAAATAAAATGTTTTTTTTTCTAGTTCAGTTCAGTGCTGCTTCATGTGCAGAAATTACATGCATAACATTTAAATTATTTAACTAATTATTGAATTTACTTTTATTTATTATTTATACATGTGAGGAGGAGTTGTTTTGGTCATCAGCTTCAGGACTGGAAGTGTGTTTGAGTCTGTACAGTACCTGTGCGAGCTCATAGTATCCAGCTGAGCAGGCCAGACACAGCAGGCTCTCACCCTCCTCTGTGTGTTCGTTGACGCTGCGTCCCTCATCTAGCAGCTTCCGCACGGCATTCACGTCGCCGTCCGAGCAGGCCTCAGCCAGGCTACGGCTAAAAATAACCAGACTACTACAATTACTGCGACTGTGCAGGCGAAGCTAAGCTAACTACTCTAACTGAAGGCTCATGCTGGAGCAATAAGACTAACACAGCTGTTTGCATTTAATTACAAAGGTTACAAAATATCACGTGTGCTTTAAGCATTCAGACAATCGGTTATCATTAAAACACATTTAACAGTGCTTAGCTTTTAGCCTTAAGTCATTCTTGCTGATTGAACATGAACTTTGCATCATAATGTGTGGACAGAGGAGGAGAAATCATGTGTGCGTGAGAAAAGATGCCTACTTGTCGGCCTGGCTGGCGTTGAGCGTGTTTTCGGCCCTCATGCGTGTGAGGGCGGCGGCAGCCTCATCCAGCGCACAACTCACCGACGACGTCAAGCGGCGTAACACCTCTGGATCTGCAAAGGCTTTGCCATCGGCAGTGGAGAGTTTACCAATGCCTGTAGCATCCAGCCCCACACCAGCACCACACGCCATTCAGCAAGAACAAACGCATCCATGGTTAGTACAGGCCCAACACACTCACACACAGGAAATACAACGGCTAGTAAGCCATTTCACACCATGCAGTTTTAGTAATGTTCAAAGCTCCTACAGAGTTTCAGAATGGCATAACACACTATAAATGCCCAAAGAAATTATGCTGACGGTAACCAATGAAGGAAAAAAAGGCTGGTTATCAAATGACACGATTGCTACTAGAGGTTGACCGTTATTGCATTTTTTTTTTTGTCATTACTCCAATAACTAAGATGGGTGATAGGTTTTCAAACATATATACAGAATGTGTTATTCCTTAGTCTTTCTATAGCCCTGTATTCCTGTGATGGCATAGAGCCTATAGGAGTCAAAAATGCATGAAATCCCAGGTGCAAAAAAAAAAATCTCATTAACAAAATGATACAGATGTGCACACATCATGATTTTCTAACTATAAGTACCTTGAATTTTTTTAAATTCCCAATAAAATTAGACTTGGGTGGGTTAAGTAGGCTCACATGTGCCTGTAAGAGCAGGAAAGATTGCATAAAAGTGCCTGTGTGTGTCAGAGAGCTGTGAGAAAACAGGAGAGTCTAGTCGGAGACTAGTCAGTTTATATAAACTAGGGCAGGGTAATGGCAACTACCTTATTTGGGGTCAGAATCTTTTTTTTTTAAAGAAACTTATATTTTTAAATACATAACTCATTGAACTGATATCAGAAGTGAAGACATGCATAATTTCTTTTCATATACGTTTCCATATACCTGCAACCCTCTACACTGCGAGTAAATCACTCGCATATGCGACTAAATCTTACTCTGGGCGACTAAATGTCTATCGTTAGTCATTGGCTAATAGATTCTTAGATTTTACTCGCCAATATGTGTGTGAGAGGCTAACTATCAGTTTAGCATAGATATATTTTCACTTGCTGAATGACTTCTGATTTTTAAAGTCAACTTTTATGTGATGAAAGTCGAGTCGAAGTCGACTAGTCACTGATGACTTCATTAATGAACAAATAAGTCTGGACTCTGGAGCTGTGATAAACACCTTGTGCACAGCTATGGCATATGACACAGCGGTGCCCACATGGCTATTGCTCCTATAACAGCTCATTTTTAACAGTTCTTTGGTCTTTGAGTAGTTGTGTTTCTCACAGATTTCTGCTCGTTCTAAATCAGATACAGATAAAGTAGCACAGTAAAGATTACATTCATATGAATGCATTAGTGAGAGCGATTGCGTGTGTGAATTAATTCTACCTGGCAGCGTCTCTCTACTAGTAGTGAAGCTGTGGGATTTAGTTAAGAAATATATGCTTGAACTTTTCAGTTTCAAAGCTATTTTTATTGAGAAATCACAAAACAATGTCAAGCTTAAAGCGTCATGGCAGATCATTGAAGTCGACTAGTCCAGGGGTTCCTAAAATAGGGGTCGGGACACCCCCAGGGGGTCACGAAACCACGAGGCGGGGTCGCAAGATGATTTCCAGAAATCAAATAATTTTAAGGATTAGAAATAGCTAATTTTACCCATAAATAAATTATAAGTTGAATTAACAACGTGGAGTTTTGTACTCCAGCATGTTGCTCACCCAACTAATTAGGTAAGATTAATGTAATGAAAGTAATGAGTAAATTACTATAAAATAATATTATTGTTAGACTGTTGTGTTCCTTTGTGTTGTCATTATGATATAAGTGCCTGTGCGCCGTTGTGCAAAACGTTTGTATACTTTATCCACCTCAGAGGAACACAGTCCCGAGGTACTGGCACTGTTATTTTGGGGGTCATGCGCTGAAAATTTTGGGTGCAACCCCTACTGAACACACTGACTGAGTGCTTCAGAGTTTCACTCTCCATCAAGCGATCTGTGCTATTTTTCAGTTCATCTCAATGGATGCGAACATACCCGTATTTGACGTACTGTAAACTCTAGCGTGAAGGCGCACGACTCGCCATCGCTTTGCTGAGATCGCTGTGTTTCTCACACATGCAGAGAGAGAGAGAGAGAGAGAGAGAGAGAGAGAGTGTCTTACATACCACGCTGAATCGCTACATGTAAACAATATTCTGTTGTATTTTCCTGTCAAAATAACGGAGTTCATTTTTATTCAGCTTTTAAGAACAAGCAGAAGATATGCCGGTTTCTGTGCAAACATAATTGGCTGGTGCCAATTTTGATTTCAGCAAATCAGTTCGAGGGAACGCAGACAGCGTGATTAATATTCATGAACCCAGCAGCTCATCAATCCTTAGTTTGCTGTATATTGTTAGTATAGTAGTAGTAGTATCTTTTAATATTAATTGCTATTATCTTCTTTTCTTTTTTTTTACAGAAACCCTGAATGGCCAACAATATCTTAAGCATCACCACCAGTCCTGAGTTCAGTTAAAATTACAAATGCATTCATACATGGTTACCAAGTTTTAGTGCTACTCAACTAAAGTTCTAGTTCTATCATAATTATTAATAATTAAATAGTGCTTAATTATCATAATATAATGTTTGATTAACTAATTAAGAAACTAAGATTTAAGAAGTGCCATTTTACAAAGATAAGCCGATTTGGTGAAATCATATATATATAAATAAGGGGTGGGAATCACCAGAGGCCTCACGATACGATATTATCACGATACTTGTGTCACGATACAATATTGCGCTTTTAAATATATCGCGATATTCTGCGATATATAGCAATTTATTACCTTTACAACTTCAAATGATGTCCCCAAAGGAAAACTTTGACAACATAAAAAGAAACATTTCTCAGTTTATCTCACTTCAGTTTTATTGTTGCAGTGCAAAATGGGATTGTCAAGCAGACAAACTGACCAACACTTTCATGAAAACTGTCAAATGTTGTATGCACCTGGCAAACTCAACTATTTGTATTACAGTCTAATCTAGTCCACCTTAATTAAATGTAAACAGGTATGCACTGCTGTGCTACTACAGGTATTTTGAACAGTGCAACTTGAAATTGTACTAAAAAGTTGTGCAGACCCTTCAGCAATTGGGGCATTTGAAAGTAAATTACACTTACATTTAAATTAAATTAAATAAAACATGTAGTCTTACATCTAGGGATACACCGAAATTACAATTCTGGGCCGAAACGGAAACCGAAAAATCTGGAAGCACTTGGCCGAAAACCAAAACGCTTTGCAATGATTATTTATTATTTTATTAAATAATATAAAGTAATTTTGTAAGACTTTTTAAATTTAACTTGATTTTAATGATACTGAATTAAAAAAAACAAGCCAATAAAATAACCACACTTTTACTGAAAGTAACAATAAAACTGGACAGAATTTATATTAATATTGGTAACACTTTACAATAAGGTTCGTTAGTTAACTACTTTAGTTAATGAACTAAGAATGAACAATAGTTCTTCAGCATTTACTAATCTTAGTTTGTTAATTTCAGCATTTACAAATGCATTATTAAAATCAACAGTTGTGCTTGTTAACAGTTAATGCACTCTGAATTAACATGAACTAACAGTGAATAACTGTATTCTCATTAACTAACATTAAAAAAAGATTAATAAACACTGTAATTAGGCATGGGCCGATTAACGGTTTCAAGGTAATATTTTCTATTATACCGTTCCTGCGGTATGCACTGTTTTTCATGTCTCCTCAAAGACTGTGTAGGAATCCCTCAGGTTGAGTGCAGTGTAGCAAGTAACACGACCCTCCTCTCCTGTTGGTGCGAGCGAGCGGTCAGTCACGTGTGTGTAGGATGGCCGAACTAAGGGAACGTACGCAATCAGCAACCGGCCGTTTTTTGTCTTATTGCAAGCAACTCGTCTTGCACAAACTGCGTTGCAATGCAATCGTTTTCCAAAATGTCATTTATGTGAAAATATGAAGTCTGTAAACGCCGGTTAACACAGGCCAGAGACGCTGAAGACGGACGCAAAGAGAAAAATACTGTAGCAGCCAGATCACTCCCTGTGCATGATCCAGAAACTATTGGAAGAAAATCCTCAATATTGATTTAGGGGTTTATATGAATGTGTTTCTGAGGGGAACTGACTGTCTTCAGAAAAGTTTACGTGGTATTTTCTTTTAATCTCGTCTCTGTATAGTTCATATTAAAGCAGTGTTTCAGCGCAGTGCTGCTTTGTTTACAGCAGTAACCAAGAAAACTCCGTATGTGGTGTTCCAGAAGCGTCTCCTGCTGTCAGAGAGTGAATCTGCGTCTGATTCAGAGCTT
>NW_015505863.1:368186-374186 GCF_001515645.1 Sinocyclocheilus grahami | reverse complement strand
TTTAATTTAATTTTTTTACCCAGTCATTTAAAAATAACACATTTTAGAGCTGTAACGACAATACCGTGATATTTTTGCTTAAGGTTATCATACCGTCACAATTTCATACTGGCCTATGCCTGATCAAGGGCCAGATCGTTGGCTTCTTCCCATGTGACGTTTAGGTAACTGAGGTCATTGATGAAGGTTCGGCACCAGGTCAATCGTGGTCGACCCCTGTATAGTCATCCTCCAGGTGGAACCCACTGGAGTGCCTGTCCAGCCAGCCACAGGCGGCGGTATGTAATCATTATGCTAAGGCTTGGCATATTGCTTCGTCGCAGAACTTCCTCATTGGTAATGTGATCGTAGTATCGAATACGTAGTATTCTTCGCAGGCAGCGCGTCTTCGCAGAAGACGTCTACCTTGTGAGAAATACGAGCTGATGCCTTCCACTTTTCTGCTGCATAAGTTGCCATCGGAAGGATGATAGTTGTATACAAGCGAAGCTTGATGTTAAGTGAGATTGACGTAGATGACCAGGTCTTACACATTTGTTGAAAGACTGATGTTGCCTTGCCAATACGGCCTTTGACGTCTATCACTGCATCTCCATCTTGTCCAATAGTGCTGCCAAGATACGTAAACCTACTAACCCTCTTTAATGTCACTTCCATCAACCTTAATCCTTGTCAGCTTGAGCGCCGATATAGATGACTTTGGATTTTTCGGCACTAATGTGTAATCCGACCTTCGCTGCTTCTTCATGCAAGCTTGATGTTATTTCCTGTACATTATTTGAGCGGACTTTGCTTTTCCGATGTGCATGAGTGGTACACGAACGGAACGCACATTCATAGATCGGAATATTGAGCGGAGCATCAAACCGCGCAGTGACGAGGAGAGTGAAACATGTGCACTGAACACTGCCGGGCTGGGCTTGACGCGGCGCGCCATATATTTTATTAGAGCCCGACCGATATATCGTTTTGCTGATATTATCGGCCGATATTACCCTGTCGCCGATATATCGGTATCTGATGCAACACAGATTGCACCAGAACCACAGCTCCTCTGAATAGTTATGTGCATAATGTGCTTGTGCACATCTTTCTTAAAGAAACAGTACTCCCAACATGGAAAATGTGTTATTTATGCATCCTTGTGTCGTTTTAAACATGTATGCTGTTGTTCTGTAGGGATGCACAAAAGGAGACATTTGGAGAATGTTTACACAGCCTGTCGCCGATATATTGGTATCGGCGAACATGCCGCCGATATGAATTTTTTTTTTACAGAACATATTGCAGATAAAATTCTTGAAATAGTGTAATTACTTCGTTTGTCCAGCAGAGCGCACTCCATTGTTTGCTACTGGCTATCTGGATGAAACGCTTTAAAGCTTAAGTCTATGGAAAACCATTGAAACTTTGAACGGCCATATCTCTGTAACGGCACTGCGAATACGCACCAAATTTGGGGGGATCCCTTCAGCTCGAGGAACCCTCTCGAACATGAATATTTGGTGGAGATCCGCTGGCACGTTCGCGAGATAGTGACACCAGTCAACACTTTCCATTCAGTAAGGAGGTTTCTTGTTCAGGCAGCATTCAAGAGTTGTCTTATTCGACCATAAGTGCCCTGCGAAGTGGACTTCACATGAAATTCCGCCATGATTCCAGTTCCAAGGGAACGTACACGTTACATTCAAAGGGCATTAAAGTGCGCGAGACGTGAATTTATATTGTATTTTTTTTTTACAGAGGTAGGGAAGAGCGGGACACAAAGTAACACTTTCTGACTTTCTGTTTGTGTAAATTCACATCAGGGTTCAGAATATATATTTTTTTTATCCACGGTAATTTTACACTTGTCTAGTACAAATATGTCGCTTTGTTTCATAATTACAGTGTAAACGTTTTTCTTTATTTACCCTCAAAAAATGGAAGTGAAATGTGACAACATGCCCCGTAGGTGGAACACATTGTAACATCTGAGGGGCACGTTGTAACTTGACCATATGGACAGCTTAAAATCTTCTGATCAAATGAAAAAATATACAAGACAAACTAAAATATTTTGTTAATAAAAAAAAATAATAATAATAAAAAAATATATATATATATATAAAAAAAATTTATTTTATTTTTTTTTCAAGTAAAATAATGGAGTTATTTAAGAATCAAGAATAATCCGATTTTTGAGTTGGACAATGAACACATTGCAACCATGCATGGGACGGCCCACATAAATGAGCAAAAATGCTTTACATGTCTTGAAATAACAATTTATAAACATTAAACATTGACTGTCAGTCTTTACTCACCTTTTTCTCATTGTTTCTCGCTAAAATTAAAGTAAATAGTGTAAATGACATCGCTAATGTCATAGAATAGCGCACGGCAGTGTTACAATGTGCCTCATCTGCGCAACTGGAATTTAAAATTGGTTAGTGTCTTCTGCTAGTAATCAAATCATTAAAAAAAACAATCTGAACTGATAAATAACAGATAGGACATTAAAATAATAGCAGATTTGTCTCATTTTAAATGAATAATAAAAACTGAGATAAATTTACTTAAGCCAGAATTTGAATTTTACTATGGTAAAATAAATATTCAAACCACGTGTGTTACAACTAACCCCCGTTACTTTGTGCATCACCTTCCCCTATATTATATTATGTCACACTTCTCTAGTAAGTTTCCTCTGTCTGTCTGTCTGTCTGTGTGTGTGTGTGTGTGTGTGTGAGTGAGAGAAGACAGTAGCGCAAACCAGTGAATGAATGCTCCGAAGTGAAAAACTTCAACGGAATAAAGTTGAATGGAATTGAATTGAATTAAAGTTGAATAAACTTCAACTTTACTGTTCAGTGCACTGATGTCAGACTCATTTTGGATAGTAAAGTTTGTTAAATGCCCTTATATATCTCTGTCACCATTATAAGGTGCATCCCTACTTGCATCCCCTCCTTGTTTACAAATCCAAAGTCCATACACCCGATTTAAACGTGGATGGGGCTTTCCTGATAACTTTCCGAGATGCCGCCCTCTTTATTTTACTAACTGACTGCATGCTGAAGGTGACCCAGCTGACCTCACCAGAAAAAATTTTTTGCAAATGAACTCTTCATTCATTCATACATACACATACACACACATACATATACACACACACACACACACACGTGTATGTATGAATGAAGAGTTCATTTGCAAAAAAACAATAAAAGGCACTTAAAAAAAATTTTTTTAAAAAAGAGCTGATTGCAGTGCATTATCCTCATATAGCGCGATCTGAACCCTAAACACGTTTTGTCAAAAAAGCCGGTTTTGTTCACTTTCAAGGGATTGCGAGTTCACGTTTTACTGCAGAAGCAGACAAGCGCCCTTGTTGTTTTTGAACAGAAGCCGATAAGTCCATTTTAGCGAATCAGCGCGCTGTATTCAGGTCAGGTGACAAGGCTACTTTCACTTTGAAAAGACGTGCTAGCTGAGGAGTTTCGTCAAAGCTGACTAAAAGTGATCGAGGATGGATAATTTCGACGAACTTGATGAACCTGTGATATCTTCTTCAGGGTGAAAAAGGAAAATAAAAGCCGAAACTTTTCACAGAACCTTGCAAAAGCAGCGTGTTACAATGGTGAGGGAAAAGCTCTGTGTATTGCATGCAATCACCATCCATACAGTTTATGAACAACAACAGCATTTGTCAGGCATCTACTTTGTCATCTGAGGAGATTACAAAGATTAAACGAGTGTTTTTTTCAACTCTAAAACATGAAATGTGCTTTTGCCAAAAGCGACTGTTGGAGTTATCTGCTTTTGCTATAAAACAAACTTTTAATATGGAAAAAAAAAACATACTTTCAATGAACTTTAATTCTGTAAATTACCTGTATTTGTTTAAATTATTACTTAATCAAAACAACTCAACTGCAGTTTGTTATTATTTGGAATGCGCGAAAAAAAGAAAAAACGTGATTTCTCATTCAGCCGAGAGCCGCCAGCCTCCGCTCACTCCAGCCGCCGCTCACTCTAGCCCGCAGGCCTCTGTTCACTCAAGGCCGCCGTGTGTGACGCTGTGTTTCGTTGTGAAAGCGAAACTTTGTTTGGCCTTCCAAAAGAGGACACGACTAGAAATCAGTGGTTAAGTTGTATTTACAACACCGTTTCAGAACAGTTCAACCCAAATATTCAGATGTGTGCAGCAAATTTTATGGAGGATTGTTTCCTGATCCTGGTAGAGTAGACTACAATGCCAGCTGTTCTGACTCACAGACTGTAAGCACGTTTTTAATATATAAAGAATTTACCACTGATGATTCAAACGCGAGTTTTGAGCAGTGTAGAGTAGCGCTTGTTGTTTGTCATTTCTCCGATCACAAATGCAGACATGGTTTTATGTTTACGCGGCACGATGCAACACGTAAAAAGACAGTATAAATCATTATAATCCGTAATTATGTCCTCACTGGATGCAACAAATGGCTCGTTTACAATAGGTTTTAATGTTTTTGTCTCGTCGCTCCGGCCGGACAGGGCATCACAGTATGGTAGTAACATTTCCGTCACACGCTTGAGGTATTCGGCCAATCACAACACACCGGATAGCTGGCCAATCAGAGCACACCTCGCTTTTCAGAAAGGCGGGGCATAGAGAAACAATAATGTACAGTATGTGGAAAATAATGGTGTTTTTTGAACCTTAAACCTCATAAATAAATTTCATTACACCAAATACACAAAATAATAATAATTTTTAGCAACATCATATGACCCCTTTAAAAAAAAAATCCATTAAAAGGACAGAAATATAGATAACAGGCCTACACATAGCATAGTTTTTTTTTCACTACTATATAGTGTTTGTATAAAACAAATAAAAAAGAAAATAAGTCTTTTTTACTGACAGTTTCAAAAGCTATTTTCAGCATAAACCGGTCAACCTCTAATCTCCCTCAGACATGGGCCGTTTATGTCTAAAATGTTTGTGTGCTATGTACCATTCCCAAACCTCAAATTTGATTTGCAGGTTGTGTTTTCATTTCCACCTTGGCTTTTCTTGAAAACTGCAGAATTTGAGCATAGACAGTCCCCTCAATCTTAAAGCAAATGACCTCTAGGTAACTGTACAGTGGCAATATTCAGATTTCAAGTGATAATTAAATACCTGCTCCTAACCTCAACCAGGAAGAGCAGTATTTGGTTTCCTATGAAAGCCTGGGATGATGCAAAAGAGATAATGATCATGATAGCAGATAAACCACGTGCCATGGAGGTGTTCAGTCACAATAGTGTGGTGCAGGTGGAATGAAAACATGTCAAAGCGTGTGTAAACAGTAGGTAACTTATGATCAGCATAATGAACGCACAATCAAGTGCAAGAAAGACAATACAACAGTGTATAGACACAAACAATCAAACAAGCTCTGCACAGATGGAGAAAGCAACAGAGATGCTCATAGACACAGATGAAGACACACATACAGACAGTACACAAGTGTACTAAAGGCCAGTGCTGAGTCATGAGTGAGGCTGCTGCTGCTGTATGGAAATCCATTGTTGCCACTAATCTCCCCTTTGGTTCCTCTGCGAGATAACTATCCGCTCATGGGGCAGGGCAGGCCGGTGTAGAGAATCAGGCCTAACATGCTGGGCCTCACCCAAACCAACTCATCCCGAACAAAAGCACACAATGGCATAACGCACAGACTAGGTCAACAGAACATGGCAAAACTTGGTGCCAAGTACTATCAACCAGCAGTTTCCCATTTTATAAAACAAATTATGAAATGCTCTGCACACAGACCGTGTGACACTGACCCTTAGACCTCCCAAGACCCTTTACGCAGCGTTAACATGTAAGCACTCATATGCTACAACCCTCTACGGACACCTTGGCAATTGGCTAGTACATTTTTTGTTTACTCACCAGACTGAAATACTATACTATATATATATATATATATATACAGTGGGTACGGAAAGTATTCAGACCCCCTTAAATTTTTCACTCTT
>NW_015505863.1:362599-366946 GCF_001515645.1 Sinocyclocheilus grahami | reverse complement strand
GAATTCTACTAATAAGAACAATATAAAAACGCACTAAGGATTAATGAGTTACTGGATTCATGAATATTAATCAGGTTGTGTGCGTTTGCTCGAACTGATTCGCTGAAATCAAAACGGGGACGATAATAGGTGAGCACCAGCCAATGAGATTGTCGTTTGCGCATTAGTTCCACCTACTACAGTTCTTAAAAGTTGAAGAATTCCAAAGAAACAATTTTTACAGGAAAATACAACAAAGTATATCGTTTACATGTAGCGCATCAATTCTGCATGTTATGTAAACTCTCGCTAAAGCGACAGCGAGTCGTGCACCTTCACACCAGAGTTTACATTACGCCAAATACACAAACACAGGTGCGCTGTGCATCCATTCAGATGAACTGAAAAATATCACAGATCGCTTGACGGAGAGTGAAACTCTGAAGCGCTCAGTCAGAGTGTTCTGTGAGTGAAAATATATCTGTGCTAATCATATACTCAGCCTCCAACTCACACACTGGCGAGTAAAATCTGAGAATTTATTAGCCATTGGCTAATATTAGACATCATTTAGTCGCCCAGAGTGAAGATTTACTCGCAATGTAGACGGTTGTGCTACGAAAGCTCACTCTGGGCCATAAGGACTAGAAATGCTACTAGAAAAGCATGTAAAAATAAACAGGTTTTAAGGATTTGCAGGGATATATTAAGCACTAACTCTCCGTATACAGATATTTCTGTGTGTGAACTCAAACTGCCTCTGTGCTGCTCAATCAGTAGTAGATCTATATATACTGTAATCGTGAACTCTTTAGCCGAGACCCAGATACAGCACTTTCTGTTTCTGTTCATAATAAATGTCACACGTAAGAGAAACAGATTGACACTTCACTCTGTAGTTTTGAAAAAGAACTGCAAAATGAAATAATTTTAATACTTGATACATATATATACACAAAACAAAATGGTTTAAAGTGCCCCCTATTATGCCATTTCCAATATTGCCTTTCATGCAGTATGTAATAGTGCTGTGTTCAAAATATCGATACGACGATGTATCGTCACAGAGATTTGACGATACGAGTGTCGATACAGCTGGCCCTGTATCGATACTGTGGCACATGTGCAGCAGTGGACCACGCATCTGTTAATAATCTGGCCGCAGAGGAACACAACAGGGTTGCCTGATATAAAGATATGTAATCCCCAAAACAGAGCTTTACACGTGCGCAATACAGAAATATCTGCTAAACGTGCTACTTATCTTTGTCAACCTGGCAACCCTGTGATCAATCGGCTAGAGTCGCTTTGAACTCGTGCATCTTCGGAAGCGGAGCTGCGCGGAAAGTTACAAAAAATGTTGTGCACAGAAATCACGCGCACTCAAAGCGAACTTGCTGACGCTCGAGTATAAATCAGCCATAAATAAGCCTTGAGAGTGTGTGCGTTAGATACAGTGAATACAGCGCATTAGTTTAGAACTCTTCTCATTTTTTTTTTTATTGTGCGTATCGTGGCCTCTGTATCGTGATATGTATCGTACCGTGACTTTGCTGGTGATACACAGCCCTAGTATGTAATGTAGCTGCATGTGAATGTAAACGATTTGCAAAGTTGTAAAGCCGAAAGTGCATGATAAATAAAGTTATTGCCTCCCAAAATAAAGAATCGACTCTGTACACCCTAAACGAGTCGGTAGTAATTCGAATTCCACTTCAGTGACGGCTACACGTCACGGGTAACTAGGGCTGTCAAAATGGCTGAAAAACTAAATTCGAATTTTGTACTTAAACTATCAAAATTCGAATTATATTCTAATTTCAAATGTACAATTTCAGTTAGGGTGAAGAAAAGCTTTTGGCTTCTCTTCTGAGGTCACAAGAGGGCGCGTCGAGCAAAATATTACTAATGCACGTTTATTCAAAGCATAAGATAACGTGACTATCTGTGGGAAAAAAGGGCATAGTCTTTAAAATAATGTTTATAAACCAATTATAATTAAGTTGCTTAAACAACTATAAACAAAACAGCATCATGTATGTATGCATAGTTTAATACAAAGGGCGAAAAGCCAATCACACAGTACATTTTTCATTTAAAAATATGAGATGTAGTAGGATGGGGGAAAAACCCCGCCATAAAGTCTCGATATAGGTTTTACAAAGTTAAACTTGCATTAATTTTACTTGGCTTTCTAAACATGCGGCTGCTTTGTGCGAGATGCGAGTGCAACAGTGATGGATGTCCATCTAGATAATGCGCGAAATATATGTTCTGTGTGAACGGCTTGGTTTCAGTTTTGACGTAAACAAGATAATCTCCGCATTGATGTTCTCTTTTTCCGCAATATTTTTAATTATTTTTAAAAGACAGAACAAGTTTATCTTGAATGTACTGGGGAAACACTTGTGTCTATTAGACTATGGCCTGACTTGTGAAAAATTTATATGGTTTGCTCCAGGGAACACAGCGACGCCACAGTATGACAATACCATACATAGGGAAGTGCTGAAATGATACAAGAGCCTCACAATGATCCTGCAATGACCAGTAGATACAAAGTACAGTCATATCCTCACTGACACGAAGCAACTGTTTCTGGTAAAACTTTTCAAAACTTCCAGTTGAATGAACATCACATGCATTTAAATCTGATTAATTGGTATAATCAACATTTGCTGTGAAAAGACTCCAAATGGAGGCTCAACGTAAACAACAAAGTACTAAATAGATATGACAAAGTCAACGTATTCCATATCATTGGTGCAATATGGACTGTAGGCCAGAGATGTTTCAAGTTTCTCAATCTGCCCAAGGTAGACGTGTTGTTGTACTGCATTTGTGGCATTTTTAATTGGTGGTTTATGTAAACGTGCCACAAAATTGTCTTGAGCTGCATTTTTGTTGCATTTTTTTAATGATGGGTCAAGTTAAAAGTAGTTCAGTTTTGAATCGCATGTCTCAAGAACCCCAACGTTGCATTTCAACCTTTTGCGCGGTCCAGCTGTCTTTGAAGAGAAGAATGTGTCCTGTGTAAACAGCTCCCGCTTACCGTACATGTGGTTTGATGAGGCGTGTCGCTGGTAGTAGCAGCTGAGGTTGGACTGATTGCAGAGCTCACAAAAACATGCTTAAGTATACTTCAGTTTTGACATGAAGGCTTAGGGTATGCATTCAGTAGCAATAGGCCTATATTAAATTTGATAATGTGTGAATACTGGTGGTCGACACGTGCAATAGAAAGTTTTGTCCAGTGTCTGCACTATTTCTCTCCTCAAGTTATGACTGATACAGGTGTTAAATAAAAAAATTTAAAATTCCTGAGCCTGAACTTTTTTACGGGGGTTGGACACATACACAGTGTTATTTATAAAAAAAAAATTTTAAAAAAACTTTGAAATTAATTTTGCTTGAAACTAACTAGTAACATATCTGCCCTTTCCATTAGCCCTCGACTAGGGCTGGGTATCAAGTTCGATACTTTTTAGGCACCGACCGAATTCCCTCGATACCATAGAGTATCGAAAAACGTCTTGTCGTTCGGTACCAAATTTCGATACCTAAGGGGTTAATCTCATCAACGTCAGTGATGCGCTCGTGGTACTATAGCCTAATACACCGATAGGTCTGTACAGTCGGTCCGCGACTGTGACACTCAGAGATGTGACTCACACGTGAGTATTTAGTGTGAATGCGTCCCAGCCCCCGTAGCTGTAAGGCTACATTTACACTGGTGCGCTTTTGTTTTAAAATCAAAACGATCCTCGTCTTACTGGCGTTTCCACTGTGTTTCAAGCCGGCTTTCCACTATCTCCGACAAATGACAGACCGAAAGTCATTCATTTCCAATGGAGAGTAGCGCGGGAGCTGTGTAGAGTTCCAATCATATGAAGATATCCGTTCATACTTCAAGACCGAAAGCGTGTGTTATGTGACCATTCATGCACACTGTAGCATCATGCTACATAAGACCAGGGTTTAAATTGGGCCGTCTGGGGCTGAGCCCCAGCACATAGACTCCAGGGCTTGACATTAACTCATTAACGCCAGACAAGTAACATGATTAAAACATCAGTAACCAAAAATAACTATGTAAACACCAAAACGCAATATTATTCTAATTTTATTACATTTAGAGTAAGTGGCGAATAATGGGTATGTATAAAATGCATCTATTGACAGTATAAGGTTGCGCTGCTGAGGCGAGGCTCCCGCAGCCTCTCCAGGAGAAATCAAAACGTGCAACACTAAGAAACTCAGCATCCTGAGGTAAAAATTCAAAGTTTTTATATTTAAAATACAGTTAGTTAGGCAACATCACACAACGTTTTCATCATTACGACTGTTTAATAGTTCTATAAACAGTTT
>NW_015505863.1:359548-361956 GCF_001515645.1 Sinocyclocheilus grahami | reverse complement strand
GTGTAAACTGAAGACTATTTGAGCTTTATTAAAACTATTTGCACTGATTTTTTGTTAGTTACATTTTGTTCCTTTGTGCAGTGGCTCAGGAGATGAGTCTTTGAGTTTGTATAAATATCAACAAGCTGAAAAATAAAACCAAATATTTTTTTTTAGATAGTGTAATCTTGTTCAAATAGATTTCATAAAATTGGTATCGAAAAAAGTATCGTTCAGGAACCGGTATCGATGTCAAGGTATCTGTATCGAAAATTTTTGAACGATACCCAGCCCTACACTTGACAGGCTCAGACTACAGATTATGGTGGGCTATTTGAAACGGCAATACCAGGAAAGGTTACTCACTGTAATGCAAACACATATAACATTTAGGATGCTTTTGATATCAAGTTTTGCTGGTTAGAGTTGTCCTTGACAGGGTACAAGATGACCTACAATTTAAAACATGAAATTTCTGAAATTGTTTTGTTCAAAAGAAATAATAGTAAATTAAATATTAGGAAATGAATATAAAATAGGAAATATACAAAGACAGTTTACTACAGAAAACTACAGTTCAGTTCAATTAACAGCAACAAAATAAAATGCTCCAAGAACTGGCAACTTAAACAGGGTTCGTACAGATACTGCAAAATGAAATTCCAGGACTTTCAAGGACTTTTCAAGCACTACTCTTTTGGTTTTAAAGGACTAAAATCAGATTTCACTATCAAAAAATATTATTGTCTTTAAAATTCTAATATATAAACTAATAAAACAAATGGTACAAATAAAGCACAGCACATGCAAAGAATGCAATGGCAACTAACATTTGAAAGGATACTATGGCAAAGTTATCGCTTTCCTTATTCAAACTGATTTTTTTTTTCATGTGTATATGATTGACCTGAAGAATTAAAGCTAGGCTAGATCATACACTTGGAGAATTATGAGCTATATCACCGCTTATCGACACTAGGGGTGTGACAATAAACTTAGCTCACGAGATGAGACAAAATGCATATATTTGGTTCAATAGAACGAGACAATGTTTTAATACTTTAAGAAATATTTGAATGATAAAATGTGTCTTTTAATTACAAAAAGTAGAACAATGCAGTTATATTTTGTTATAAATATTATATTTTGTGCAGTTATAATTGGCTCAAATAAAGTATCAAAACCAAGTACAAGATTTTATTGAACTGTTAAATACATAATGTAATATATGCCTATATTATAACAAATACCTGCAGAGAGCGCCAACGGCCTGGTGATGTTTCATGTGATTCAATCCATTTAATTGCAATATTTGGCCATATGCAAAGTGAGAAACTTTTATTTTGAAATTGCGATCTACAATAAATCGCATATTTAGAAATATGTTGATGTATTCTGTGTTGGCATAGGTTTATAAATGACTTAAGTTACAATTTAAGTGAGATAACGCACAGTTTTCCCAGATGAACGTTAAGCAACCCAAACTCACCGCATATGCAGAGAAAGAGTTTAGACCCTTTCAGACATAGTCTTCACTGGTAAATTGTCGTTAAGAGATCATGTGTGAACAGGACCTTTTCAAAACTACAGGTAAATTTGTTCTGCCAATCATATCGTTCTTATGGAGATGACGTGATTACTCTGATCTGTTTACAAAGCTCTGTTAATTATATAGAAAATAGCTTTTCTATATAAATATGGCTCTAAACGGAAATCTTTGACCATTGTGCCTCGCAACTTTTTTTTAGAATGTGTCGTGCTCATCAGCTGCGACTCCGCAGTTGGATCCTATTATGCGCATCTCATGTTTATAGGACCCAAAATGTCTGATTGGCTTGTAATGTTAGTTTGGTTGAGAGCGAAAGCGGTGTTCCTCTCATACAAAGGCAAACTCATTAACTCGAATGTGATAAAGTTTTTTATTTATTTATTTATTTTTTAAATGTAGGAAGACTCTTATTTTCCCGCAGCTAAATGCCACACGCCGGAGATCCGGCACGGTGCCGGAGAACTTTAAGTCCTGCCGAAAAAATGCCTTTGTACTCTTGTAAACTAGAGTTATGAGGATCTTATAACCCTTCACACAAGTGTTCATTAAAGAAAAAATATACATTTCATTAAAAGGAGGGTGGGAGTTGGTTCTATCCATTGGTTGTTGATTGGATTGAGATATGGACATTGCACTCATAAATAATTGCAAGCTTGCAGTTTTTGGAGAGGTGGAGTTTAAGTGGACTAAATGATTGCAGAAGTCCAGCATGTCATCAGATGGCGCTTTTCCATTTAAGACATTGTTAAACATTAGGCTACTTGGTCAATTTTTTATTAAAATATGTAAATACGTACATATATATGTGTGTGTGCATGTCTATATATTTATTAATTTTATATATATATATATATATATATATATATATATAAATATAAAT
>NW_015505863.1:341968-351683 GCF_001515645.1 Sinocyclocheilus grahami | reverse complement strand
TGTGTGTGTGTGTGTGTGTGTGTGTATGTGTATGTTAGACCAGTTTATGTGTTTATGTAGTATGTTGGACTAGTTTAAGTGTTTATGTAGTTTATAAAACCTTACTTGTATCACACTTGACGTGTTCATTGTTTGCTCATAACCGGAGTCAATAATCATGCAGATTTACGTTACAAGCTTATAGAATTGTACAGTAAGAAAGTTATTTCCCTTAACCAGGAAATTAACGTCTTAGAATTGACAAGACAGTTGACCCTGAGTGGTCAGCTAAATATCTACAGTGGATCTAAAATATGAATAGTTAATTATAACTAGTTATGGTTAATTATTCATATTTCCCCATGAGCTGATTCGCTACAATAACTCCGATTGGATTTGTCCGAAAGAAGAAAGTCATATACATCTAGGATGCTTTGAGGGTGTGTAAAACATGGGATAATTTTCATTTTTGGGTGAAGTAACCCTCTCTCTTCTCTCCCATCATCCAATCACAACAGAGCTCTAATTAGTTAAATCAAGTGCTGATACTGGTTCTGCAGGGAGAGAAACAAACAAACAAAGCATAGCACAACAACATAACCTTTTATCCCTGGGGCCCATTATTCATACCTTGCTTAATATATCTGAGATTATTTGAAAGATTCCAGATCTTCTAATCCTGAAAACTGATCTCTGGCTAATTTAGTTCTTCAAACAAATTTGCGGATTTGATTAAAATATCTGGATTAAGTTGTCTGATTTCCTTGTGATTAAGATTTCTGCATGTTTTTGTGTTCCCCGAAAAGGGCATATGTATCTATCGATACTCGAAACCACGATCAGCAATGCAGCAATTGGCTGGTGGCAAGACAGCAACGTAATGACATCGTATAATTAAAAAAAAGACACCTGACAAACAACTTGACAAATTTCTGGGCATTTATAAGGAAATAGCCAAGCAAACAAAAGTACATAAATGTTATAACATAAATTAAGTGTGCACGGTTTTTAATTTATTTGCATCTTTTTAATTATTATTTATATTCACGATTTCAAGTATTTGTACAGGCTTTACATTTTTATTTCAATATTGTAATTAAGAATTCATTTAATTTGATCTTTGAAGCAGATTTGTGACATGACAGCATTAATTAAAGTTGCTTAATGCTGAGTTCACACTATACAATTTTAGCCCCGATTTTCACTCGCTGACAGGTTTTGGGAAATCACAGACATCGGAAATCGGAGGCCCGCGAAATCGGAGGCAAATCTGTGCTCGTTAACATGAGTGACAATCATAACGTGTGAATTAACTAGTAATGTATCTGCCATTGCCATTAGCCCTTCACAGGCTCAGACTACAGATTATGGTGGGCTATTTGAAACGGCAATACCAGGAAAGGTTACTCACTGTAATGCAAACACATATAACATTTAGGATGCTTTTGATATCAAGTTTTGCTGGTTAGAGTTGTCCTTGACAGGGTACAAGATGACCTACAATTTAAAACATGAAATTTCTGAAATTGTTTTGTTCAAAAGAAATAATAGTAAATTAAATATTAGGAAATGAATATAAAATAGGAAATATACAAAGACAGTTTACTACAGAAAACTACAGTTCAGTTCAATTAACAGCAACAAAATAAAATGCTCCAAGAACTGGCAACTTAAACAGGGTTCGTACAGATACTGCAAAATGAAATTCCAGGACTTTCAAGGACTTTTCAAGCACTACTCTTTTGGTTTTAAAGGACTAAAATCAGATTTCACTATCAAAAAATATTATTGTCTTTAAAATTCTAATATATAAACTAATAAAACAAATGGTACAAATAAAGCACAGCACATGCAAAGAATGCAATGGCAACTAACATTTGAAAGGATACTATGGCAAAGTTATCGCTTTCCTTATTCAAACTGATTTTTTTTTTCATGTGTATATGATTGACCTGAAGAATTAAAGCTAGGCTAGATCATACACTTGGAGAATTATGAGCTATATCACCGCTTATCGACACTAGGGGTGTGACAATAAACTTTGCATATGTTTGGTTCAATAGAACGAGACAATGTTTTAATACTTTAAGAAATATTTGAATGATAAAATGTGTCTTTTAATTACAAAAAGTAGAACAATGCAGTTATATTTTGTTATAAATATTATATTTTGTGCAGTTATAATTGGCTCAAATAAAGTATCAAAACCAAGTACAAGATTTTATTGAACTGTTAAATACATAATGTAATATATGCCTATATTATAACAAATACCTGCAGAGAGCGCCAACGGCCTGGTGATGTTTCATGTGATTCAATCCATTTAATTGCAATATTTGGCCATATGCAAAGTGAGAAACTTTTATTTTGAAATTGCGATCTACAATAAATCGCATATTTAGAAATATGTTGATGTATTCTGTGTTGGCATAGGTTTATAAATGACTTAAGTTACAATTTAAGTGAGATAACGCACAGTTTTCCCAGATGAACGTTAAGCAACCCAAACTCACCGCATATGCAGAGAAAGAGTTTAGACCCTTTCAGACATAGTCTTCACTGGTAAATTGTCGTTAAGAGATCATGTGTGAACAGGACCTTTTCAAAACTACAGGTAAATTTGTTCTGCCAATCATATCGTTCTTATGGAGATGACGTGATTACTCTGATCTGTTTACAAAGCTCTGTTAATTATATAGAAAATAGCTTTTCTATATAAATATGGCTCTAAACGGAAATCTTTGACCATTGTGCCTCGCAACTTTTTTTTAGAATGTGTCGTGCTCATCAGCTGCGACTCCGCAGTTGGATCCTATTATGCGCATCTCATGTTTATAGGACCCAAAATGTCTGATTGGCTTGTAATGTTAGTTTGGTTGAGAGCGAAAGCGGTGTTCCTCTCATACAAAGGCAAACTCATTAACTCGAATGTGATAAAGTTTTTTATTTATTTATTTATTTTTTAAATGTAGGAAGACTCTTATTTTCCCGCAGCTAAATGCCACACGCCGGAGATCCGGCACGGTGCCGGAGAACTTTAAGTCCTGCCGAAAAAATGCCTTTGTACTCTTGTAAACTAGAGTTATGAGGATCTTATAACCCTTCACACAAGTGTTCATTAAAGAAAAAATATACATTTCATTAAAAGGAGGGTGGGAGTTGGTTCTATCCATTGGTTGTTGATTGGATTGAGATATGGACATTGCACTCATAAATAATTGCAAGCTTGCAGTTTTTGGAGAGGTGGAGTTTAAGTGGACTAAATGATTGCAGAAGTCCAGCATGTCATCAGATGGCGCTTTTCCATTTAAGACATTGTTAAACATTAGGCTACTTGGTCAATTTTTTATTAAAATATGTAAATACGTACATATATATGTGTGTGTGCGCATGTCTATATTTAATTGCAATATTTGGCCATATGCAAAGTGAGAAACTTTTATTTTGAAATTGCGATCTACAATAAATCGCATATTTAGAAATATGTTGATGTATTCTGTGTTGGCATAGGTTTATAAATGACTTAAGTTACAATTTAAGTGAGATAACGCACAGTTTTCCCAGATGAACGTTAAGCAACCCAAACTCACCGCATATGCAGAGAAAGAGTTTAGACCCTTTCAGACATAGTCTTCACTGGTAAATTGTCGTTAAGAGATCATGTGTGAACAGGACCTTTTCAAAACTACAGGTAAATTTGTTCTGCCAATCATATCGTTCTTATGGAGATGACGTGATTACTCTGATCTGTTTACAAAGCTCTGTTAATTATATAGAAAATAGCTTTTCTATATAAATATGGCTCTAAACGGAAATCTTTGACCATTGTGCCTCGCAACTTTTTTTTAGAATGTGTCGTGCTCATCAGCTGCGACTCCGCAGTTGGATCCTATTATGCGCATCTCATGTTTATAGGACCCAAAATGTCTGATTGGCTTGTAATGTTAGTTTGGTTGAGAGCGAAAGCGGTGTTCCTCTCATACAAAGGCAAACTCATTAACTCGAATGTGATAAAGTTTTTTATTTATTTATTTATTTTTTAAATGTAGGAAGACTCTTATTTTCCCGCAGCTAAATGCCACACGCCGGAGATCCGGCACGGTGCCGGAGAACTTTAAGTCCTGCCGAAAAAATGCCTTTGTACTCTTGTAAACTAGAGTTATGAGGATCTTATAACCCTTCACACAAGTGTTCATTAAAGAAAAAATATACATTTCATTAAAAGGAGGGTGGGAGTTGGTTCTATCCATTGGTTGTTGATTGGATTGAGATATGGACATTGCACTCATAAATAATTGCAAGCTTGCAGTTTTTGGAGAGGTGGAGTTTAAGTGGACTAAATGATTGCAGAAGTCCAGCATGTCATCAGATGGCGCTTTTCCATTTAAGACATTGTTAAACATTAGGCTACTTGGTCAATTTTTTATTAAAATATGTAAATACGTACATATATATGTGTGTGTGCGCATGTCTATATATTTATTAATTTTATATATATATATATATATATAAATATAAATATATATATGTGTGTGTGTGTGTGTATGTTTGTGTGTGTGTAATTCCCAGTTTTTAAATATACTTGTGGTAATAGGAGTGGGAAATCCTATTACCAAAATGGTCTACTACATGTGACAAATAATGTGTGATTTTAAACCATTTTTATTTTAATTACATAGGCTACTATTACATTTAATTACATATTAATATTATGCATTGTAAATTATGCAAAACTACAGCATTTAAAGGGATAGTTCACCCAAAAATGAAAATTCTGTCATTAATTACTCACCCTCATGTCGTTCAAAACCCCGTAAGACCTTCGTTCATCTTCGGAACACAAATTAAGATATTTTTGATGAAATGTGAGAGCTCTCAGACCCTGCATAGACAGCAAAGCAACTGTAATGTTCCCAGGTCCACAAACGTAGTAAGGACATCAGTAAAACAGTCCATGTGACATCAGTGGCTCAATGTCAGTTTTGCGAAGCTACGAGAATACTTTTTGAGCGCAAAGAAAACAAAAATAAAAATTCTGAACAATTCTTCTCCCCCGAGTTACATCTTAAAGGGGTCCTATTATGCTCTTTTACAAAGTCTTGATTTTGTTTTGGGGGTGTACTACTACAACAGGCTCTCATACTCGGTTGTTCGAAAAACACATTATTTTTCACATATTTTACATTACAACACCTCTCTCCCCAGTCTGGCATGAATGACTCAAATAGTTCCTGTATCAAATGAAGGCCCGCCTTCTGAAACACGAAATGTGCTGTGATTGGTTAGCTGGGCCAGTGTGTGTTGTGACTGGCACTACTCGGCGCCTGGTTGGGAAATGTCACGCCCCTTACCATTGCCACCTGCCAGCTTCAGTATAAATATTGCGTCGAAATCAAATCAATTTGAGCACGATTTAAACCCGGATGATTGTAACCACTCCAAGTTCGTCTGCCTTGGGAAAGCTAGCATGTCTCCGACATAGTGAAAACACTCGTTGCCTTCTCCAGTGCAGCTCAACCAGGGTCTCGTCCCATTCGTCGGTATTTGTGATATCACAAATCCCGGAAAATATGCGTTGTAGTCCAAAGTAGTCATTCGTTGTAGTTTTTGAAAATTGATTTCTGTTAAATAAAATATCTCCTTTTGAAGTGGACTTTGAGCTTTGTAACTTTGCAGATCTTTTTTATGCTCAAACAGCAACATTACAGACTAACTAAAGTTGAAAAAGTGAAAAAGCATAATAGGACTCCTTTAACACAAATGAGGGCACTAGTTGCAAAGTTCACATCAGCCATTAGGCCCACCCCCTCGCAAATGCTGCTGGGAGAAAGCGCTGCATGCTATTTAGGCCTTGATCCTTTAAGGAATTACAGTAAGCATTAAGATGAGCTGATCAGCGGGTTTCCCCCTCCTCTCCCTGTGCCCTTGACCTCCACAGATCTTCCTTACCCACAAGGCAGGGGATCCCACACTGTGGGCTACTGGGAAGAAATGGGCTGCTTGTTAGCATAGGCAGGAGCACAGTGATGGCTAACAGCCCAGGCACAGTGATCTCCTAAGCCATTAGAAGCATTTTCTGAAAGTACAGGTATACTGAAAAGACAAAAGGATTCCCAAACTTAGGGTGCTTTCACACTAGCACTTTGTGCGCACCCAGGTTTGTTTTGCTTATTACTTTTGCATTTACTTCTAGATTTATATATTAAGTTGCTCGAGCAAGTGGCAAAACATTTAAACTACTTTCTTACGTTATCACAAACTTACCATTGACAGAAATAGTCAGCTCTACTGCCTTTCCTTTTGCATTGAAATCTTTATTACAAGCAATCCTGCGGTTCATAAAGAACTTTGTTTTCCTACCTCCACAAGTGCATCTATTATTGCCTTATCTAAAAGTGCTCTTTCTCTTTAACTGATTTCTGTGACAAAGCTACCACTAACAAAAGGTTATCATGTTGTAATATCATCTAGAGATATGTACAAAAAAAAAAAAATCATACTAGAATTTGCCACCTTGGGTGGTACAATTAGTGAAAATTGTGGCCTGGGCCCACGGACTATATGCATTTATGGTGTAAATTACTAAATTTTTGTGTCAATCCATGTTTATATTTACTCCAAACAATGTGCTGTTAATTTAATTCAGCGCGTGCAGTGCAGCAATAGACTCGGTGCGGAAATGATCTCTGCACTGCTGCAGAGGCAACGCTACTGGAATGCACTGACGGACCGCAACCGTGTGCAGTGAGCACGCTTTATTAATCTGTTAACGCGAAAAAAATATGCACCACGTATGCACTGCAAACGGAGCAATGTGAACCTGGCACGAGTGTGCATGAGCGCAGTCTCCAGGAGAGCGCGCGAGCACTGAATGGTTAAAGGGGTCATATGATGCGATTTAAATTTTTCCTTTCTCTTTGAAGTGTTACAAGCTCTTGGTGCATAAAGATCTGTAAAGTTGCAAAGACTAAAGTCTCAAATCCAAAGAGATATTCTTTATAAAAGTTAAGTCAACCACACCTACCTAAAACGGCTCATTCTAACAAGCCCCCACATGTCTACGTCACGATGTGGGAAGATTTGCATAACGCCACCAAAATATTCACGCAAAGAAAGAAGGTGTAACTTTTATTCTCGCTGTAGTATTGTTACTACCGCTATGTCGTGAAGGCTCTGTGTGTTTCGTTGTGAAAGTAAAACCACTTTGTTTGGCCTTCCAAAAGAGGACTATATCCACTTCTTCATGCCTAGAGCTGATCCGTGCTGGTCGCTGAGGGAATACATCAACTTCGCGCTGTGGATCACTGGATCGGCTTTCACCGTGGACGAAGCAGAGTCCAGCCCGGGGTCGTCACGTGGTTGCCGCAAGCCCACTCTGGCCGCTCCATCGAATCCGCCGGCCGTTCCTCACTCTAACCGCAGGCCTCCGCTCACTCAAGGCCGCCGTGTGTGACCGCTGTATTTCGTTGTGAAAGTGAAGCTACTTTGTTTGGCCTTCCAAAAGAGGACACGACTAGAAATCAGTGGTTAAGTTGTATTTACAACACTGTTCCAGAACAACCCAAATATTCATTTGTGTGCAGGACATTTTATGGACAACTGTTTCCTGATCCTGGAAGAGTAGACTACAATGCTGGCTGTTCTGACTCACAGACTGCAAGTACGTTTTCATTTAAAGGATTTGCCACTGATGATTCTAACGTGAGTTTTGGGCAGTGTAGAGTAGCGCTTGTTTGTAATTTCTCCGATCACAAATGCAGACAGTTTTATGTTTACGTGGCACGATGCAACGCAACACGTAAAAAGACAGTATAAGTCATTATAATCCATAATTATATCTCCACTGGATGCAACAAATGTCTGGTTTGTAATGGGTTTTCATGTTTTTGAATTGTCGCTCCGGCCAGACAGGGCATCACAGTATGTTAAGGGGCGTAACATTTCCGTTACACGCTTGAGGTATTCGGCCAATCACAACGCACTGGATAGCTGGCCAATCAGCGTACACTTCGCTTTTCAGACCGATGAGCTTTGTAAAAATCGACACGTTTCAGAAAGGCGGGGCATAGAGGAGAAACAATGTACAGTATGTGGAAAATAAACCGCATAAACACATTTTCCTTACATAAGCATCTCGCACAGCGTATCTTCAAAGCGTGCGCACACTCAGAGAGACGCGTTTCAGACTGCGTTGATTCGTCTTTCGCATCTCCTCATGTTTGAACAGACACATACACACAGAATTGTCAATAGTACCCGTCTTGACGACCATTCTCGTAAACGCAGTCCATTATGTTCTAAATGAACGTAAACAACTGAGAAAGAAATCGGATGTGTATCATTATACTGGATCCGTGCAGTCGGAATTTAAAGGGACAACAGCCTATAAAAACGTGCTGCTGAATGTCACTAATGTTAACAAAACGGCTATAACAAAGATTAATCTAAATTTAATTCACACAGTGAACAATATGCAGTGTTATTTTACACTTAATTATTAAATTTCTGTACCTGAATACTACTGTTTTTTTATCTATGCTTGTAAATTGTGTATTTCTATTTTTTTTTACTGAATGTTCACTTGCCTTTAATCATGTTTGAACTTTCTCAGACTATAGTTTTTGCTGTGGTATATGAAGTAGTACGTGTATGGAAAGCAAAGTTACAATGATATAAAATTAGTGTCATTAATTTTTTTGTTTGTATGTTCACATTGATGTTAAATTACATTTTCTGATTTGTGACATTACTTTAAGTAATGCTAAAACACTGCTGGTCACTTTCAGAAGTAATAGTAATTCTTTATTTTCCAAGAAAGAATGTGAACATTTTTTTAAGGTATATTTTGTTACCTTATAAGGCTTTGTTTTTAAAATAGGGAAATTAGTTTGCCTGTACTGCTCAGACAACTCAATAAGGACCAGATTTACTAACAGCTTTAAAGCCAAAACCTCTTTTGGCTTTAAAAACTTATTGTAAGGCTTTACTCAAAACACACAGTGACAAATTATCAATGAAAGTCATGGACAGAGTTATTTTTCCACCTAGCCTTATTGCATATGCATTTGTAGGAGTTTCCCTTTCAGATAGGCAAAATCATAATTGTCAATTATTCCCTTAATTATAATTGCGATTATTAATTATGATTATCACAATTTACATTGAATGATGTTTATACCATTGTTTGAAGCAACTGCATGCCATATTTTTATATGAAAAAACAAGCTGAAAACACCCTAACTGAAAAACTTATTGTTTTTCTATAGTATTAAGCCTCAAATGTCAATTATACATTGGATTGGTTTCTTCTTTAAAAAAATAAATAAATAAATAAAAATAAAAAAAAGAGTAAAAATATGCATGGTATTATAATGTTATACTAAAACTAAAATTAAAACAATGGAAAAACCCTTAAAGGGTTAGTTCACCCAAAAATTAACTTGAACAAAGAAAAACTTACCCTCGAAGCATCCTAGGTGTATATGACTTTCTTCTTTCAGACGAATCCAGTCGGAGTTATATTAAAAATTGTCCTGGCTATTCCAAGCTCTATCATTGTAGTCAGCGGGTGTTGCAGTTGAACAGTCCACAAGTCGTCAAATAAAGCGCGCACCTTCATAAAACATGCCTCACACGGTTCCGGGGGGTGAATAAAGGCCTCCTGTAGCGAATGTATGCGTTTTTGTAAGAAAAATATCCATATATTTCAAACGCAATAAATACCCTTCTCTCACTT
>NW_015505863.1:338496-341871 GCF_001515645.1 Sinocyclocheilus grahami | reverse complement strand
CATTCGTCACTAATCACGCAACGCCGACGTCCTACATCATCTGCCCGAACACCTTCCGCGTATGACAGATACCGAAGAAAGAGAAAAGTTATTACGTTTGAAATATGGATATTTTTCTTACAAAAACACATGGATTCGCTACAGGAGGCCTTTATTCACCCCCGGGAGCCATCTGTGGCACGTTTTATTATGGATGCACGCGCTTTATTTGACGACTTGTGGACTGTTCAACTGCAACACCCGCTGACTGCAATGATAGAGCTTGGAATAGCCAGGACCATTTTTAATATAACTCCGATTGGATTCTTCTGAAAGAAAGTCATATACACCTAGGATGCCTCGAGGGTGAGTAAAACAGCTAATTTTAATTTTTGGGTGAACTAACCCTTTAAGATAACCTGTAGAAAGAAAGAAAAACATCTTAAGCCCACAGAATAACATGGACTTTAAATTATTAATTGCAGCTTTGAACTAGGGATGTAACTATGAAAATTTCATATCACGATTATAGTGACCAAAGTTATCACGATTATCAATAGTAAAACACCTTTTATTAAAGATCACAAGTTGGGATCTTTATTTTACAAACGGTTATTTTAAAAGATTAAGGATTTATGCATGGCCATGTTTAAATATTTATAACCTGAAACTAGTCAAATATGGGGTGCTAAACAAGAAAATGAAGTTGGGATCTTTATTTTACAAACAGACATTTTATAGACATTTTAAAATAAATAAGAAACTATGGATGACCATATTTAAATACTGTGGGATTATGGTGTAAAGTGCAGGGGGAAAAACTAGGATGTGGTGCAACATCTGTGTCTGACATCAGTCTGTATGTAAATCAAAAACACCAACGCTATAAGAACCATGTCCATCACTTCTATTATTATGGTCATAACATTCAAGTTAGAGAAGGAGACTGACTTCAGTTACCCATCCATTCAGACATAATTTTATCATAACAGGCTGTTGTACCAACCCTCTACGGACACCTTGGCGATTGAATCGCCATTGGCTAGTAATTTTTTTAGTTTACTCGCCAGAATGATATACTATAATATATATATATATATATATATATATATATACACACACAATGTGATTTCCGTTTGTGATCATGTGATCTTCGGTTAGGAGATAGAAGAAGTTGAGGTTGATTTCGAGTTCACATACAAACATAAATAGATTAGGCTAGTTAAATTTTTCAATTTTAATGTAAGACAACATATTTTTCGTCAGTGATAGAAATATGATTTAAGATGGTAGTGTAAGCAAGTTTAGTTTGAAAACGTTTAATAGTAAATAAGACACAATTAGACAATATTTGAATAAAATAATAAATATTTATTTGCAAGAACTGACAGAGTACTGAATGCTGCACGCACGCACAGCGTTGTCAAGGTAACATTTGGTCAGTCATTCCCTTCGCCAAGGGAGTTCCAAATGCTTATACGAGACAGTAATACCTTGCACCCTTCAAAGAACACACTTCAAGGGCTCTATAGTTTGAATGTTCGTTCGTCTTGGCTCAAAGCCACTTGCTGCAAACTTTTCTTCGCGGAAGCTTTGCGTTAAACAAGCGAGATAACTAAATATTTAATCTCTAATCAATATTTTTTGTCCAATTATTTGCACAGTTAGTTTTGATATTGAGGTAAAAGTTACTTTGCATTCGCTATATAACTGGGTGGAGGTCACGAAGATGACTGAGCAAATTTGATGCGTTTCCCCCTTTTGCAGCAAATTTCTTCTTGCAAGATCAGCAGACAGGCTGACCGTCCTCGATTAAATTGCCTTCAGGACTCTTGTAAAAGCCCAAATATGACCAGACCACCGATTTGGTTCTCTTAGATGGCTGAAAAATCTCCAGAGCGCTGTCACTGCCTTCCGCCATTTCATCTCGTGCAAACAACAACAACAACAACATTGCATGCTGCTTCTGCGCCAGACTGATGCTGGCTGGACAGGATTTACCGCGAGTTTTCAAAAGCGTGATACTCAAACAGGGTTTTGATAATTAAATTTTAAACGGTAATACTAACCGTCAGGGCATTTTATCATGATTTATCATAAAACCGGTAATCGTTCCATCCCTACACTAATATAATGAGAGACTCACAATAAATACTCCATATTATACCATTTTTCTTACGTCTTTTGCTTTGATGTGAAACTTTCATGCATCAATCAAAATAAATAGTAAATGTCATTCTTATTCATTTCAGACAATATATAACAGCACAGAGTAACCTTGTATGAGTTTTTAATTGTTCCTGTGGTAAACCACAGAACCCTTCAAAGCCAGTGTGACATCTGATGGTGCTCAATGACTGACGTGCCCAAAAGGATTACTTTGTTTTTGAAATGCAAATAGACAAAAAAAAAAGCCAAGCATGCTTAAATAATCCATTTGTAAGAACTTGCTACATGTAAACAGAGCAGGAGGCATATGACATACATGACACATTCAATCAAATTCTGTTCATCTCAAATCTGTTTGCCATTGCCAGTACAAACTGTTGATAAAGTTCTAGACTACCAACACACACCAGGAGGCTCTTGCGCACACGGGAATTTAATGATTCTCATTCATTAACAGTTCTGTTATCGATTCTTTGTTATCTTGAGAAACAAACAATGGGGAAATTACTCAGTCAGTACATTCATGAAGCTGTCAAATTATGAGATGATTTCCAATTTTAAACAAAAAAGTTAAAATCTGAAACAAATTGTATACAATTCTTGAAGAATTCTCATTTATTGCACAATACTGTTCTAATTTTTTTAAAGAAATTAATCCTTTTATTCAGCAATGATGCATTATTCTGATCAAAAGTGACAGTAAAGAAATGTATAATGTTCTAAAAGTATTGTAATTTAAATAAATGCTGTTCTTTTGAACTTTGTAATGTATTAAAAGAATTGTGAAGAAAATGCATATAAAATAGTTTCCTAAAAATATTAAGCAGCACAATTATTTTCAACATTGATAAGAAATGTTTATTAAAAACCAAACCAGCATATCTGAATGATTTCTGAAGGATCATGTGACACTGAAGACTGGAGAAAATTCAGCTTTGGTGTCACAGGAAATTACATTTTAAAAGTTACTAAAATAGAAAACATACAGTGCCTTGCGAATGTATTCATATCCCTTCATTTGTTTTGTTGCTGCCTTGTTAAACTGCTTTAAATTAGTTTTCCACAACAATATATACTCCATACACCATAATTGTCAAGCAAAAAAACTGTTTTTTAACATCTTTGCAAATTTATTACAAATAAAAAACTAAAATGATTCCATGATTCCATTATCTGGGACAGCTGAAATTTAGCTCAGGAGCATTCATTTTGCTTGTAGATATTACT
>NW_015505863.1:331953-338436 GCF_001515645.1 Sinocyclocheilus grahami | reverse complement strand
AGGTCAAAAGAACTGCCTGTAGAGCTCAGAAACAGGTTTGTGTCATGCCACACATCTGTGGAAGAGTTCAGAAAAAAATTCTGCTTCATTAAAGGGTCACAGAAGCATGTTGTCTCTGTTGCCCTTAATGGAAGAAGTTTGAAACAACCAGGACTCTTCCTAGAGCTGGCCTCGTGGCCAAACTGAGCAATTGATGAAAAAGGGCTTTGGTTAGCATGGTGACCAAGAACCTGATGGTCACTCTAGTTGAGCTCCATGATCATATGTGGAGACAGCAGAAATCTACAGAAAGACAAACAAACATCGCTGCAACACTCCACCAATCCAGTATTTATGGCGGTGTGGCCAAACGCAATCCTCTCTTCAGTTAAGACACATGAAAACACACTTGGAATTTACAAAAAAGCACCTAAAGGACCCTCAGACTCAGAGAAACAAGATTATCTGGTCTGATGAACCTCAATTCTAAGCATCATGTTTGAAGGAAACCAGCTCCGCTCATCACCTGCAGAGTACCATCCCAAAAGTAAAGTGTGCTGGTAGCAGCCTCATGCTGTGGGGCTGATTTTCAGCAGCAGGGACTGAGGGACTCGTTAGAGTAGAAGAAACGCTCAGTGCAGCAAAATATAGAGATAGCTTTAATGAAAACTCAGTCCAGAGCATTCAGAACCTCAGACTGGGCAGAAGGTTCACCTTCCAACAGGACAATGACCCTAAGCACACAGCAAAAGTGGCTTATACACAACTGTGTGAATGTCCTTGAGTGGCCCAGCCAGAGCCTGGGATTGAACCCAATCAAATTTTTCTGGAGAAACCTGAAAATGTGCATCTGCCCCCAACCAACCTGACAGAGCTTGAGAGGTGAACAGGTGAGGTGAAGAATGGCAGATAATTGCAAAATGCTGATGAGCAAAGCTTGTCGCATCAAACAAAAAAAAAGACTTGAGGCTGTTAAGGTGCTTCAGCTAAATATTTAGAGATGAATACTTATGCAATGTACTTATTTCAGTTTTTTATTTTTAATAAATTTATGAAGTTGTGACGATTCTGTTTTTGCTTTGTCCGAATGGTGTATGGAGTGTAGATTGAAGTGGAATTAAAGTAATTTAAATAAGTTTATCATAAGGCAGCAACATAACATAAAATGTAAAAAACAAAGGCACTGTATATACAAAGTCACTAAATTAAGTTTTTTGCACTTCCGGTGCCTGGTTAGCATTAAAAGACTTTTTTCAAAAACAAAAAACCTTCCCAAGCCAAAACTTTTCAATGGCAGTGTGTTTTCTGTATGTCATACCACAAAATAGTGCTGGGCGGTATACCGGTTCATACCGAATACCGGTGTTTATTTTTGTTATGATATGAATTTTTAAAGTACCGCAATACCGGTGTATATTAAATAATTCCTTTGTTTGGAATTATTTTTGTTGGCGAAATAGTGCAAAAACAGGCAATATGGTGTCTAAAACGTAAGTCTCTTAATAAAACTTCTAGTTTATTGAACTGTTGTAAAAAAATCAATATCACATTTGTATATAGTAATTTTTGGAGAAAAAAGGGCACTCCATGTGAACTTGAGTATAAATATACACATTTTCTGCCCCCATGTCTTGAATTTGTGATCATTCTGAACGTATTTTAATAGACTGAATCATGCAGTGATCAGGCAGAGCACACTGCAAATGCGCACGCGCACTAGACTTCACGTAATGCGTGCACTCTGTAGGTGTTTTGAATGTTTTTTTGCGTCGTGAGAATATTGAGCAAAATAGCTCACTTGTCATGGTGTTAACTATATCATGTTATGAATAAACTAAACATTTAGAATTTTTACCTCAGTGTGTTTCTTCTGAGTTTGTGTGCTGTCACGCTCATTTGTTCTGAAGTCTCAAGACAAACAGTGAGCCTCAGCGCGAGCTTGTATTCTGTATTCTGCTAACTTACTGCAATTCTCTCTGATGATGCAGTAAATTACCGCGGGGAAGAAAAAATCTTCGGTCTGTCAGACTGAAGATATTTTAGCAGTAATGAGACCAAAAATATTTAAGACCCATCGAATCCGAATTTAAGACATTTTAAGACTTTTCAAGGACCCGCGGACACCCTGTAGGAGGCCGCCACCAGAAACACATCAAAACACACTATTCTGGTTGTTCTTATAATTGTGTCAAGGGATCACCCTTTCTGCATACTGAAGTTTCAAGACTGAGAAACCGGGAGGGGTCAAAAAAAAAATTCAGAAGAGATAAATACGAAGGGCTGCCAAAAGAAGCTGACCCAAAAAGCAGGGTGAGTAAGGCAGCGAGGCCGGGTGTGTTCAAGCAGAGCCCATCTGCAGTAAGAGTAATTAAAATCATACAGGAGCATTTGAATATGCAGGGCTCTGGCGTGGTTGGAATTGTTGTGCTCTGGTCTCAGACTCTGGGAAGCATCTGTCTCAGGGTGTGAGTGAGTTAGAGAGAGAAAGAGAGAGGCGAGGGCGAGACGAGAGGCTACGTCCAAACAAGTGACTCTCATTACCTCATCTCTGTGAGTGCTACACTTCCAGCAAGAGACAAGAAGTGAGGGAGGAGGGACAATTTCTTTATTACACACAACGACATGTCTGGCGGCTGCAGACAGGTTTAGGGCTGGTAACCCTAAACTTTCATGAAAACAATAGGGTGAATTGGTGAAATCAACAACACTGGCTCAAATTCCTATGTCCTTAAAAAAAACAAGTGCTTTTATGGAACATTTCCTGACGTTCTATACATTGCAGCTTTCTGGAGGTGAGATTAAAAAACACAGCATATTTATTTGCTTGTGTTTTTAGGTGACATGTAGGGGTGAAAAGCTAAAGGATAACATTAAGTATGGACATGCTATTCAGAAAAACACAGAACATATGATAAATAGTTTATACAACTGGTCTATCAAATGTGGAAAAGTTCACCCCAAAAAATTCAAGTTTGGTCATTTTTACTCACCATGTAGTTTCAAACTCATTAGATTTTTTAGGAGATGTTTGGGAGAATTTTGAACTTTCCACGCAACTAAAATGAATGAGGACCAGGTGCTGACGAAAAAAAAAAAAGACCATACGACTTGTATTAAGTGCTGGGCGGTATACCGGTGTTTATTTTTGTTATGATATGAATTTTCAAAAATACCACAATACCGGTGTATGTCGCTTAAACAACGTTCGGAACGCGACACTGTTTGAGAGGGGTCCCTTTTCACTGTTGCACTGTGGTGAGGGAACAGCTATGCGTGTTACTAAGCATGAAAGTTCCGAAACTGAAGCTGTAGAACTAATAGAACGTGATCTCATCCACAATATCCACAATGACCGCGACAAATATCCACCGGCCCCTGCCATCAGCAGACGCGTCTCACACACGAGCGTGACTTTAGCACTAGATTTAGCAACTTTCAGACCCTTTTAGCGGCTTTTTTTCCATAGAATATTCATACTGACAAACCTAGCGACTTCTTTGGATAAACCTTAGCTATGGTTCAGTTGGAAGATTTCGCCAGTGCTGTCCCGCGAGTGCGAGGTCTGACTTTCCCGGAGAGGTGTCACCTCTCTTGGCGTCTGTTCTGTGCAGTGAGCAGCAGAGAAGCAGCGCATTCAGTTGGCCGCACTGCAGCCAACTCGCCAATAAATGAGTACAAAACAGTGTTTCCCAGCAACTGTCACTTACTGATTGTTTGGCATTATAAATATGAGTAGTTCATATCACATGCACTTTTTTGTTTGTTGTTTTTTTTAGATTACTCAGATGCAGGCAGTGCGCTGCATGAGACAAAGTAATATAGCCAAAACAACCGCATAGCCGCTCTTTAGTGTAGAAGCATGTTGATTTTATCAGACGATGCCGCGATTATAAATGGCAGTGACTCCTGGTTAACATGTATTAAAAGGGGTCATGTTTAGTGTGGTAATTTTTTGACAATATTCACTCATCATGACAGTAATATAGGGCATTCTAAGTCAATATACTGCAGTATTTCCTCTTTCAATCAGTAGAAAATATGGTTAACACCTAGTCATGCATGAAAAAAAATACCGTCATGTACCGTGAAACCAGTATCATTTTGAAAAATACCGTGATATAAATTTTTGGTCAAACCACCCAGCACTAACTTGTATTGTATAATCAAACGCTTTGGGCCTTGTGATAAAAAAATTAAAATCATGCAGTTAAGTCACTTATAACCTCCACTGCAACAGATCTTTACAAAAATACAACATCAAAATGTTAAACATCAAAGATGCCAAATGTCACTAGGGCCCCACTTTATATTAAGTGGCCTTAACTACAATGTACTTATTGTGTTCATATTGTATTGCAAAACACTTTTGCTGCTATTGAGGTGGGATACGGTTAAGGTTAGGGACAGGTTTGTTGGTATGGGTAGGTTTAAGGGTGGGTTAAGGTGTAAGGGATGGGTCAACTGTGTAATTATAAATGTAATTGCAGAAATTAATTACAGATGTAATTACATGCAGGTATTTTTTAAATATAAGTACAATGTAAAAACATGTACACAATAAGTGCATTGTACCAAATTATTAATTTAAATCCAAGTATATAGTTGTTAAGGCCACTTAATATAAAGTGGGTCCGTTACTAGCTCTTATGAGTCTTATAACTGATCATGCTCTGAGAAATATAAATAGGCATATACTCAAATACTCAGTTATCATACTAAGACTGGAAATATAGCGCATGAGTCACATGGACTACTGTTATGGTATTTTTAAGGTGTTTTGTTATTGTAATTTTTGAAGCTTGACAGCCCCTGGTCACCTTTCACTTTTAGTGCGTGGAAAAGAGTGGCATGAACATCCTGTCTACCATCTTTTGAGATCTACAGAAAACAAAGTCCCACTACTTTAAATTTATTGGTTCTGGTCAAAAAAAATTGCAATAGTGATTGGTGCTGGAGCTGTGCTAGTCCACATAAATATTTACAACAGGTAGTTTGTAATGTACAATGATGCAGGGCTGAAACAACTCAAGTCTTTAAAAAAATCATTTTCAAAGAGAATGGCACAAGTAGATGAAACCGCAAAATACCAGTTAATCATGATGTTACACACACAACTTGCTCTGAACACACATGTGCTGCTTGTACTTATGTCATAAAAAGTTGCTTCTCAAGCCACAGTATGGACACGAAATCCACAGCCTCAAACCTAAAGACTTGGATAATAACCAATAAAAAATAAAAAATTTAACGGATACTTCTCATTTAAATCTTTTAGCACTTTATTTACCTATACAGCAGGGGAAACTAATCCTTGAACTTAAATACACCGAGAACTTAAAATAAATAAATAAATAAAAAAACATATCATTCAGCCACAAAATAAGACAATCTACTTAGGGGATCATATACAAGAAGTCTTGAGATAGTTAAATGTTATGTTAAAATGTTAAACAGTCACAGGGAACCAATGTTGCACTAGACAGGACCTAAACTATAGGGTTAGAGGGGATTGGCAGGTAGGGCTAGGCGATAAACAATCATATTTAGGATCACGATAAACATTTATGTTGACGACGACACGCACTGGACATTTTCATTTCATTTGGATTAATCTAACAGCATAAATAAACGCGGCAACAGCCAGTCAGTGCATGCCGCTAATAAGTCTGCATGTTCTGTGTGAATGAGTGGCAGAGTTCCGTCTTCTACACAAACTCAAACAAACATCACACTCACAGTGTTTTCATATTGAGACAGCAGATACTGAACTTCATCTCCAGAGCTGCTCTGAGAGTCACTTCACAAGCTTTTCACCGTTTCATTTGAGATAAACTAACATCAATACACACTGAAACTCTAAGATCTTCACAACAACCCACCTAATTAAAAGTGTTTAACTTGAAGAAATGACAGAAACATATTACTATTGTATGCTAAAATGTATTTCTAAAAGAAATATAATTTTTAAGGAATATCACACAGCTAAAATATTTTTCCATTTATGTTTTAATACAGTTCTGTTGTGCAGCATAATATTTGACAAAAAATAAAAATATTTTGTTGTAAATTAATTAGGACTGCTCGATTATGGCAAAAATCATAATCACGATTATTTTGGTCAATATTGTAATCACGATTATGAGGGGGCCATATGACCAAAACTTTATACGAGTAATTTATTTAAAGTAGGGCTGGACAATAATTCAATATCAATATGTATCACGATATAATTTTTCTCAATAACGGTGATATGATTTTTAAACACATTTCCGATATACATTACCAGTGTTTACCATACATTGATTTATTTGTGGCGTTTGACTTCGTTGAATGAGCTCTGCACGTTTCAAAATCAAAACGCGCCATGGGTGTTTTATATGAATGTATCTCTGAAGGGAACCGACTGTCTTCAGAATAGTTTAGATGGCATTTTTATCTGATAAAGTAGCGTTCATTAGCGGAGCTGCTTTGTTTACAGCCGTTACTGGAGAAACCGTTAGTTCC